>NC_041405.2:35308382-35608382 GCF_900747795.2 Erpetoichthys calabaricus
CATAGATTCTCAGTATTAGGTTGAAATCAAGAATTTGACCGGGCCATTTAACACTAGAAACGGCACATATTTTTTCACTACTATAATCATCATGGGGAGGCAGAATTCTTTGCTTTTCACCAATCAGCTTAGCCTTCTGGTATAGCTTGAGTGAATGCTAAATATTTCTTGACATAAACCATGTTGCTTATATAATTTTCACTTTAAATATCATCATACATTTTCAAAAAGAAAAAAAAAAATCTTTGAATATTTATTAGTGAAAAGCAAAACAACACTTCAATCTAGACACTAAATAATATATGAAGTAAAACAAACATTTTGTGGTGACACATTATATTGCTTTTGTTTGTGCCCAGTTTTGGGGTTTAGGTCAGGCAAGTTTGCTGGCCAATCAAGCACAGTGATACCATGGTCATTAAACCAGGTATTAGTACTTTTGGCAGTGTGGGCAGGTACCAAGTCCTTCTGGAAAATGAAATCAGCATCTTCATAAAGCTTGCCAGCAGAGGGAAGTATTAAGTGCTCTAAAATTTTCTGGTAGATGGGTGCGCTGGCTTTGGACTTGACAAGACACAGTGGACCAACACCAGCAGATGACATGGCTCCCCAAATCATCACTGACTATGGAAACTTCACACTGGACCTGAAGCAACTTGGATTCTGTGCCTCTCCACTCTTCCTCCAGACTCTGGGACCTTGATTTCCAAATGAAATGCAAAATTTACAGTCATCTGAAAAGAGGACTTTGGACCACAGGGCAACAGTCCATTCCATTTTCTCCTTAGCCCAGGTAAGACGCTTCTGACGTTCTCTCTGGTTCAGGAGTGGCTTGACACAAATAATGAGACAGTTGTACTCCTTGTGAATCTCCCCCAAATTCTTGAATGGGCTGTGATTCACAATCCTCTTAAGGCTGCGGTCATCCCTGTTGCTTGTGCACCTTTTTCTGCCACAATTTTTCCTTCCACTCAACTTTCCATTAATATGCTTGGAAACAGCACTCCATGAAGAGCCAGCTTGTTTAACAATGACCTTTTGTGGCTTACCCTCTTTGTGGAGGATGTCAATGACTGTCTTCTGGACAACTGTCAAGTCAGCAATCTTTCCCCATGATTGTGTGGCTTACTGAACCAGACAGAGACCATTTAAAGGCTCAGGACTCCTTTGCAGGTGTTTTGGGTTAATTAGCTGAGTGGAGTGTGACACCAGGGGCCTCATGCATAACGCTGTGCGTAAAATTCGCACTATAACATGACGTAAGCACAAAAGCCGAAATGTGCTTATGCACAGAAAAATCCAGATGCATAAATCTGTGCGTTCACCAACTTCCACGTTCTTCCGCTACATAAATCCCGGTCAGCGTGAAAAGTAACGCTCATGCACGTGCCTGCTGTCCCGTTCCAACTCCTCCCAGAATTATGCCTCTTTCAATATGCAAATCAGTATAAATAGCTCTTAAGCTCAGCGTTCTGTGAAAAGGCAATGGCAAAAGTACGAGGAAAAATAGAAGAATTTCAGCGAATACCAAATGGAGGCAAAGAAAAATGTACTATTTGTTGGTTTAAACAGTTATATAAGCAACAAAAGGAAGTTGATCGAGTGACATAGAATGTCGGAGAAATTCGAAAGCTCAAGTTCACAAAGTCGCACAGTGCCCGAAATAAAAAAGTTGTCACATATCAAAGTCTGTGTGAAAAGGCGACTCGTAGCCCACCGTCTGAGTGTCATATGAAAGCTTATTAGGGTACAGTGAAAAAAAGGCACACAGTGTGAAAAAAAACATGAAATGTCAACTTTAATTTCGAAATTTTCACTTTAATTACGTAGTTTATTTTGTCATTAAAGTAGAACATCATAAACTTCATCTTAAAATCGTTTAATTTACTAGTTTCTCAAATCCCATCGTATCTAAAGTAGCACGTTAAATGCTTTGTTTTGTATTTGAACTTATATGTGCTCTATGTGCCTGAATCACTACGTGCTCTTCCCCCGACAGGACACAGAATCCATTACATTCATAACATTACAGCTCTCTGAATAATTAACATACTGAGAAGTATACGTGATATAATTTTCATGATGATATGAGTTAAAGCATGTTATTAAACATGGGAACACGGTGGCACAGTGATTGTTCATGTCTTACACAAGATGCTTGCTGCACCATGCGCAACCTTCGATAAAATGCTTAATTACAGAAGTACTGTCTTTTTCAAATGTACTAACCTCCAATTCCTGTCCTTACTTTTCTTTCTCCAAATACCCAATCGCCACACAATCAGCTCTGTAATAGACGTTAAGCCATCTGTAAGCTTAGAACGCCGATTCTTCGAAACTTTTAAGGAACATTGAAATATGTTCGTAATGTTTAATTATTCTATCCACCTATCCTTCCAGTGTTGCGCCAGCCACAGCATGAATACAGCGCGAGGCAGGAACAAACCATGAATGAAGCTCAAGTATGTCGCTAGCGCGGCGGCACCGTGTAGTTAAAGTTTTATCTGTATAATATAATAAATATATTTTGCTGCATTTCATCTTAAAAATGATATCGCCATCATATGTAAATACGCGCTTTATAAAGTGGCTCAGGTTGTGCAATATTATAACTATCATAAGTACAATTACCTCACAGGAACTTGCAAGTACAAACAGTTCTACAAGGAGCACTTGATGGACTGAGTGAGTTTAGAGTTCTTGGGATGAAACCGTTTGTGAACTGTGAGGTCCGAACAGGAAAGGCTCTGAAGCGTTGGTCAGATGAGAGTAGTTCAAATAGCGAAGGGCTGAGGCAGCGTGTGCTTGATGCTGTATACCAATAATTCTCTTTCCGATTGCTGTAGATCTGTGATTCACACTCGGATACAGTGATATAAATACTCCGAGTGGTGCAGTGAGAGTAATATGGAAAAAGATGATCCACTGTGGCAGCCCCTAACGGGAGTAGCTGACAGAAGAAGAAGGTGCAGTGAGAGTAACAACGCTAAAGCAGTTATGGTATTTAGAATAATTTGACCATTCTGTGGACCATTATATTGTTACAGGTTAATTACAATCAGATGCATTAAACTAATAAACAATATGCAGTTAATTTCAGTGTATTTATAAAGCCGCGTCAGGGATGTGGATCTAAAAAAAGAAAGGGAAACCACACAGGAACAGTAGCACTGCTTTGACGCTGGGTGCCGCCAGCCTGCAAAACCAAGCAGAGAACTTGCGTACAACAGGGTATGAGCTACCGTGGAAATGTGCGTGGCTTTACGCAAAGTTTAGGTTTTATACATCGCGATTTGAACGTGGAAACGTTCTTACGCAAGATTTCTGTGCGTACACACCGTTTATACATGAGGCCCGAGGACTCTACAATATTGAACTTTTTCACAATATTCTAATTTTCTGAGATACTGAATTCTGGGTTTTCATTATCTGTAGGCCATAATCAGCAAAATGAAAAGAAATAAACCGATTGAAATATATCACTCTGTGTGTAATGAATCTATATAATATAGGAGTTTCACTTTTTGAATTGAATTACTGAAATAAATTAACTTTTCAACGATATTCTAATTTACTTAGATGCACCTGTAGGAGCATTTGCTGTTGTACTACTACACTCTAAAACAGTTTCCACACTCAGCCAACCAACTATAAATGTATACAGAATTACCGTATCTGCTTGATTTGTTATAACACTCCATTATGTAAACACCTACACTAACAATTAATCTGCAGTAGTAATTCAGGTTAACAGTCTAATTGTTACTTATTTGTCTGTTCAAATTTGATACTGATTTACATAGCGATATTATTAATTTAGTACTGTTACTTAAGTTATTATGTTATTTCTTTATTTACTGTCACTACTCTGCTTAATAAATTGTATCTGCTGCGTTATTCTGCTAAACAATATGTTAGCCCAGTGTGTTTTTACATGCCAGTGGATCTAGTAACAGATTTTCATTTTCTGTAAGCACTGTTCAAAATATGTTGTGGTAATCAGGATTGCAATTAGTGTTTCAACGTTGGCTTCTCTATCATAATGCTGCAGAGTGGTTTCATGTTAACATCCAAAGCTGGTGGGATAGACTCTGGTACCACTATAACTCTTGATTAAGCAATGGTAGTAAATCAATGGATAATTCAGTTCAATAACTTAAAAAGATGTGTAACATTACTCAAAGCTATTTTTAAACTACTGAAGCTGTAAGAGTTTTTAATTTATTTTAAACATTTGAAGGTAAAATTAAAGGATTCAAATCACTATATTTCTTGCTATAAGGCATGTGCTTCAATAAATATTCAGGAATAAATTAGTGCTTCAATAAATATTCAGGAAAAAAAATACTAAATAATGAGTGCACCTGAAACACTTACCACTTTTAACCCCTATTGAAGAGCCAAGAGCCTCAAATTGCTCAGAAATTTGAAAGGCCAGTTCTCTTGTAGGGGTCAGAACCAGGGCAAAAAGTCTCAGGGGTGTATCCAAAAGTGTTTGGAGGATGGGCAGAGCAAAAGCACCAGTTTTGCCTGAGCCAGTCTCTGCCAAGCCAATTATGTCTCGACCTAAGAAGGAAAAATATAGTTATTTAGTCAACAAACAAAAACATTTTCAACTCTTTTAAGTCTTCGTGAACTTACTAATCCTAATCACTGGCATGGTTACTGTATGTTGTTATGCAAGGGGTGAGCAGTGGCTCTGAGGCTAAGGATCTGTGCTGGTATCCAGAAGGTTGCCAGTTCGAATCCCCGTCACTGCCAAAAGAGATCCTACTCTGCTAGGCCCTTGAGCAAGACCCTTAACCTGTAGCTGCTCCAGGAGCGCTGTACAATGGCTGACCCTGCGCTCTGACCCCAAGGGGTATGCGAAAACTAAAATTCCTAATACAAGAAATTGTATAAGGCGCAATAAAGAACAAAAAAAAAAGTGATGATAACCATATAGGATGTGGCCTTTCAAAAATATCACCTAGCGCAGTTCTTATTCCTACTAATAACACATTTTTTTTATGATCCTACTGCATCTTCTCTTGTCTCTTTTTTTTGCTTAACACTCCTCTGACCACATTTTTCACTACTGCCATACAAAGGACATGCTGGGTGTTCACGTCAAAACAAGATAGTTTTTAAAGAAATGCCTAGGCTTTTGGCACTGTCAGGAACTATGAGAGATGCAGCAATGTTCAAAAGTTTGAAACGACCCAGAAATGGTAATGTTTGAGATGTATACTTTATTAAGCTTCCAGGAAATGGATTTAAAAATACTGTCAAAGTATTACTAATGTTGGCATGACTGATTTTTAATTGATTTTGCAGTCTCGTGTGAGTAGTGTCATTTTCAGCAGCCATTACTCCAGTGTCCTTAATGATAAATTCTCCTAGCTCATCCTAATTAATCATGTTTAAAGGCTACTAGGCTGATCTTTGTATTTGTGTTAGCATAGCTTAAACCTATTATTCTGTTTAATAAAGCAAGTAAATTGTTCTTACTTGGATTGCAAGGTATTGGAATTCCTAAAGTTTAATTCTGGGCTAAACGTATCCAAAACTAAACAGCTTTCTCAAGAAACTCAGACTACAGTACTACTGTTTTGTGAAATGATGGCCATTCTGTAAGACAGACTGCCAGCAAAGCAAAGATTTCATATAAACACATCCACTACAGTCCTCAGAGATGAGGGCAGACTGGTTCGAATCAGGACATAAAAAATGGAAGGCTGAGATACACAAATCTGTACATTAGAGCCTGTAGTTTGAGAAACATATGCCTGTAAAGTCATTAGCTGGCTGCTTCTTTAAACAGCTAAAACCAAATACCAGTGTCATTTGCAACAGTGAACAGAGGACTACAGGATGCTGGCCTTACAGGATGAGCATTAAAGAAGACACTAAAATTGGCAAATAAAAAAAAAATGGCAAAAATAGACAGACGTTTGGCATCACCTAGAAATCCATTGGCCAACCAGTTTTTTTCCCCCAATTTAAACCTTTCTTGCATTCAATGGGAAAGTAGGAAATTCACAATTCCAGTGTTAGCCTGTCTGAAAGCAGTGTGACTTTATAATCTCGGTGTAGTACTGGGTGTCAGTTCAGTTACGCAGAGCCAGGGCTATCTAAGAACAGCTAAAACAATTTGCTTAAAAGGTGCACAGACAAGGGTGAAATCTTGGTGGATAATCATATCCACCTTCAACACTCCTATAGTTTTGAAGAAATGCAAAAGTCAAGAAGGGTTTGAGAGACAAAGAAATGGGAGAGGAAAAGATTGTGGACTGGGATTTTGAAATAAAGGGCAGCAACATAGATGACATACAGGATCTGGATCTAAACCAATGAGGTGACGTCTCCGAGGAGTACAACATATACTGTGGACAAACTTAAATTGTGTGAGATTAGGATTTTTGAAAGTTATTGAGGTTTGGAAAAATGGTATTCCAGCACAGCACCAGGCTTAAAGAAAAGTCTGTAAGCCAATTAGATTTAATAGAAAAAGGCTTAAGGAAAACTTTGCAGAACTGGGAACGGAAGCACAGTTTTGGACTTAGAAGAAACAGCTGAAGTAGAAGAATACAAGGGAATAAAGCAGGAGGAGATCAGGACCAAGCATAAATCTCAGCTGCAGATAGACATAACAGTGGGTCCAAGGAATTGTCTCCCAGCAGAGTAGAAATGTCACCAAAAGTGGAGATACCTTAGATCAGGGGTCCTCAATCACAGCCCTGGAGGGCCGCAGTGGCTGCAGGTTTTTTGTTCTAACCCGGTTGCTTAATTAGAAAGCAATTCTTGCCAATAATTTGATTTCATTGATTGTTAGTGCTTTAACTCTGCCATATCAGGAAATTCTCATATCCCACAGATTTTCTTCTCCGTTCTAATGATATCATCCAAATGATTTGAAGGCTAAAATGGATGAGTAATTCTCAGTCCTTCACTTTACTCTCTTCACTTCCTTCCAAGTATTTAATTAAACCCAATGGCGCATGATAAATACACACAGGTGTAAATGGAAACAAGCTAAATGGAGAAATGCTGGTCTCTTTTGTCATTTGCATGTTACTGCTAATTAGGAGCAATTAAAAACCAAGAGTACAGCTGTTTAAGACTAAAATAAGCAATAAGGGTTCAAAATCTTAAATAGCGAGACAACTAAAGTGAAGCAGAAGTGTTACTTGAGCAATAAGTGCTTCTTATTAAGCAATTGGGTTGGAACAAAAACCTGCAATCACTGCGGCCCTCGAGGACTGTGATTGAGGACCCCTGCCTTAGATCATGGAGAGGATAGAGTAGAACAGCCACTAGTACATAGTCACAAAACAATAGAATATTCTGTAAACTGGACACTGAATTCACAAAAATGTGAAAAAGATGAATAAATTCTAACTTTTAAAAATAGTTTGTTTTTAGCTTGAATGGAAAGAAATTAACATTTATACCTTAATTAAAAATCAGTGTTACATACTTGGCGTCCACAAGAGGGTGCTCTTCAACAACAAACAAAAAATATAACTACTAACTGTGCAACTAAATATGAAAAAAACTTAAGCATCTTGTGAAATAAAACGCATGTGCACTATACAAAAAACAGGTCTTGAATTAATGTTCCCTTTTAGGTTTAGATGACCCCAAAACAATTTTTAATTTATCTTTATGGATGATAAAAACTGAAAGGAATTGATAAGATTAGTAGGCAACCAGTTTACAGGAAAGGAAACAGATACCATTATTAGCAGATGACTTCACAGATAGAAAATATTTAAGAATTATGTTTAGAAATGTTTTAAGGGAAGAAACAGACAAAGCCATCAGTGATGTGAATAATGGGGATAAAAACAAGAAACAGAGTTTAGGCCTGTACGGAAAAAAACGATCTTTTTATTGACAGACGAGAGTGTGAGAAAGGTGAACAGTACAGGAACAAGTGTGTCATCCACCTAGCACCAGGAGCTACACTTAATTCAGGTCATCCAAGACCAAGGAAACAAATGTAAACTGAATAAGAGAGTAGAGAACAGCAGTATCAAGAGCACAGAATGCTGGTTGCGAAGAGGGCCAATGTGAAAGAGAATGACAGCGGTGAAAGATGGAAGCAATTAACATAGTACAGCACAGAAAATACAGTATGTATATCTGAATTTGGCAAAAGGTGAACAAAGTAGAAAATTAAAAAGATATTGGAGCCAACCGGAGGAAAAACAGATTTTGGGGAGGAAAAGTCAAATTACATGCAAAAAAGCCATCAGAGTGAAGGAAGGCTGAGTGAGTTGGAAGAGAGGCAGGGACATGAAAGGGGACTGAGGAAGTACATTACTGAAGCTGGACATGAAGAAATTAGTTGAGTTGATATAGGTGAGGTAATGAGGTCCCCTAAAAGAATGACACGATAACAGAATGAGAAACATAAGAGGCAATAGGGAAATTCAGGAAGAATTTTCAGGAAGAGTCTTTGATATCAAACAGCAGGATATCATATGGAAACATTACATTCAAAGGTTAAATGTCAAGGCCTTTCTTCTTATGATGAATTAATGGATGGATGGGTGGGTAGATGGACAGACAACTCCTTTATTAATCTCAAAGGAAATTGCAGAGTTACAGTAGCAAAAATATACATATAACAAGAATCATTATAATATTAACTATGCTAACAAGGTTCAAACACATACATACGATTTATAAGAAAATTAAAGTGTAGGTATTCACAAAGTGTAAAGTGATTAGTACTAGTCACAGTTTTACAGTACAGGATGTCATTGGCACAGTGTCACTGTCTGTCAAGATGTCTTCTAAACGAGCCAAGTACCATTTAGCACACAGGGAACAACAGCAGCTCCAGCGAGAGGTGACTCATTATAAAGTCTGATGGCTGGGGGTAGAAACAACTTCACATAGCTCTCCTTGGAGTAACAAATTTGACTCAGCCTTTTACTGAATGTACTGCTCTGCTTAGCCAAAACCTCATAAAGGTTGAGAGGGATTTGTCCAGAATAGTAAGCAGCTTCCTAATCCAGTGAGTCCACCCAGACTCTCAAGATTGTACTAACCTTTTTAATCAGCTTGTTTACTCTCTTGGCATCACCTGCAATATTGTCATTTCACCAGCATACTACAGCACAGAAAAATACACTGGCCACTGCTGACTGGTAGAAAACATTTAACACTGGCCTGCATATACCAGATTACCTTAACTGCCACTGAAAACAGAGGTGACCCTGACCCTTATTGTATACAGCCTCTGTGCTGGTACTTCACTGAAGACTGTGGGTTCAGATGCACCCCAGGGTACATGTCCTCAACACCTCACCATCAATGAGAACTCAGCACAGGAGTGGACTTGGGAGTGGACTTGGGCTCGTGAAGTCAACAATTAACTTCCTTGTCTTACTGATTATGAGGTGCAAATGGTTCAATTTGCATCATTTAACAAAGTCTTTCACTGGAGTCCAGTATTCATTACCCTGCCCACTGTTGATACACCCAGCTATGGTTGTGTCAAAAATTTCTGAAGATAACATAACTTGGTGTTTATGTGAAGTCTGAGACATACAGGGGGAAAACTGGAAGGGAGCCAGTACAAATCCCTGTGCTATTCTTGACCATGTCCAACACAAAGTTCTTAGGCCGCACAAACTGATCTAACAGTTAAGTAGTTCACTTTCCAGACGTCAACCCTTAATAAACAGAGCCTTTCCCCCAGGCAATTTGGACTGTATGGTGTTGAATGCACTAAAGAACTCAAAAATCATTACCCTCATCCTGCTACTCTGTTTCTCAAGATGGGAGTAGGCTCTGTTCAGCAGATAAATGATGGCATTGTCCATCCCTTGGTGGTTCTGGCAGGCAAACTGCAAAAGATCCAGGACTGTTTGGACGGCGGTTATACAAGTGAGCCAATATTAACCTTTCCAAGGTCTTCATAATGTGCAAGATCAGAGCCACTAGTCTGTAGTCATTAAGACTTTCAGCTGCACTATCTTGGCAACTAGTACCACATAATATTTTCCAAACAGAATCCTTTGTAAGATTAGACTCGATGTTTTTCATGCTATTGGTCACTTTGCTTGGTTACAAATCAGGAGATGACTCCTTACTTTGTTTCAATTTCCACAACAAAATTTCAAGTGAACTAAATATATTAATGTACACCCAGTGAATGTGTCACGGATTTCTTTCATTGGGCAGAAATTTTTTTTTTCCTGTGAAAAAAATATCATGAAGGATCAAACAGTTGTATTTCAGCACCGGTTACATTTTTTATAATTCTTTTGGTTTATTTACCAAATACAGCTGAGTGTGCAAAACATCTATAATCAACAAACTGGAAGACTACTTTAAAATTATGCGCTATTAGGCATTGTATGAAGAGGATACGTTTGAATAGAAGAGAGTACAAAAGAGGCAAGTTCTGCAGAGGTCATATATAAATGCCCTTCACTTTTATGATAAACATATAAGGTCAGTTTCATTTAACTGTATGATGTTTAGTCTCCCGTAACCACCATATAAACGTCTACTGTCTTAACTCTTGTAAATATTTGTTAATGATGTTTATTTCGGAATGTTTGACTAACATTTACTCGATATTTCAAAGTAAGCGTGTGCATTGAGGTTTTTGTTGTGCAAGATTCAGGGTTTTGATTGTTGATCTCACAGAACACTACTGTTTTTTTTCTGCATCAGTTTTGACAGCTGTGTGTTGCCCAAATTTTCCATAGTTGTTTTTGCACCTGGTCTGTTATGAAGGTTAGCCCTGGGTAGCTAAGAGGTTGGCAGGATGGTGGGTGTAAGCCTTTGTAGGACAGAGACATATTTTGTTTAAACATTTGTCCCAATGTTAAAGCTCTGTGTGAAATCAAACTTGTCAGTCGTGCAGTAACTCTATTTCAGAACTCCTGTATAAACACCTTTGTTTTGCAATTTTCAAGGTTTTTTGCATAAATGATCAAACTTTGTTCACAAATACAGAATAAGAAAATCACCTGGACTATCGTGAAATGTACTCGATAAGTATTTTAACAGTGAGACAGCATTACATTCTTCAATGTACTATTCAATTGTATGACGTATGCTTTGACTTATGGGTTAAATTAACGAAAGGTAGTATGCTTTCAAAAACCAAAAGGAATGACATAACTTCAGTGTTTGCAGATGTTTATTAAGCAAATCCGTTTGCTGTTTTGCTTGCCCTATTAGCTGCATGTTTCAACGATTACACGTCTGTTAGCACAGTAAATTTAGTATTAATAGGGAGATGTGCCTTATCCTACAAAGTTGTGAAACACTAAAAACATTTTATTTTGTTATGAACACATGGAGCTGGTCATGTCATTATCGCTGGTGTAGACAAGTCAAACAGCCACTTCGTTTGTATCATGCATCAATGTTTACTTGTATCAGGACTGTGCAGGACACAAAATGTGTGACAATACAAGTTAAACAATTACACCTCATTTGATCAGTAACATTATTTCACTCTCAAGGCAGGCACAAATTTGTTTCTGAATTAATTTCATGGGATAAAAGTGTATGCCGGACGGCCGTGGCCCTTGCCCAACCAGGATGCTCTAATAATGGAAAGTTCAGGGGAGAGAGCCTATCCAGACCATTACCTCCCCAGGAGCTTTGGAGGACAGTCCCCCCTGGCGCACAGCAGTGCCACGGGTTTGGAGCATGGAAGCTCAACCCTGCTGGGGCCCGTGGCCACCGTCAGGGGACACCTGGAGAACTGTTAAGCCCTTTGGTACAGCACTTCTGCCACACCTGGAAGTAGCTCAGTAGCACCTGGAACACTTCAGGGTGCCTTATAAAAGGAGCCCACAGCCACTACTTCAAAAGCCAGAGTCAGGTGGAAGAGGACGAAGCTTGCCAGGAGAAGTGGAGGTGGACGGAGAAAGAAAGAGAAAGAAAAGAAAGTGTTTGGTGCTTGTGTTGGAACTGTGCTGTACAGGTGGGAAACGGGGGAAGACGTTTCCCCCCCGAGAAAAAAAATAAAAGTGTGTTTGCACTTGTGTTCCACGCCTGTCTGTAATGGGATTGGGGCAGGTAGAACGCCGCCTTGTGGTCCAGGGTGTCAATGACTCAAAACTGTGTGTGTTTTGCTTTGTATGATTCCTGCACTTGCACACTGAAATTCTCTTGTGTTCTTTTCAACATGCATTGATAAGTTGCTTTATCATCAAGACTGTTAGCCATTTCTATTAAGTATTTTTATTCAGTTTTTAATCATGGTGTTTCAAGAGTAATTAATCTATTTGAAGTCACCCATAAGTGCAGTATCAACTTCCTCTGTACTACCAATACTACAAAATGACTGCAGTGTTACATTCTTGGAACTTTAGTACTGAAGTGTTGTTTTTCTTTTACCTTCCTACTAGTCACAATACAGTAAAAATTTAAAACACTTTCCCTTCACTGATGATTGCAAATGTAACGATTAGACCAAGTGTAAATAATGTAGGAATTACATATTTTTACTTCTGATCATCTAATATAATTGGATAGAATACACATACATATGTGACTTAATTTACCACCAACTAGTATCTGTGAATGTTGTTAAAAATTGTGATCAGATTAGGAAAGATAAACCCAAACTCTAATTTTGGAAGATGCTTTTGTGTGCAAGTTATCGACAATTTCCAGGGGTCTACAAAGGTGCTTTCAAGGAGCTACAGATTACCTAACATATACCAAAAATACGCACATCTTAGCTAGTACTCCAAATTGTCCTGACATGATTAAGTATAGAGTATCTGCTAAGTATGCTTTGCAATGACCTTGGTATCTCATTTTGGGGTTTTCTGTGCCTTGTGCTAGATACTGCTGGGTTAAGCTTTGTCTTCCTGTGAAATAATTAACTTGGCTTAACATATTCTTTTGGCTTATGCATGTTATGGTCCTAAATTAGGTTGTTGAAGGTATATAATATGATGAAAAATGATGCAATTTTTAGAAAACTATTATTTGATCAAATAAAAGAAAAATGCACATTTGTCTCGAAGGTGTTACTAGGATCCTATGGAATCAGTTTTATTTTTTCACAAATGCAGTTTTATTTATTTTTTTGATTTTCAGTTTTCACCATTTTATTTTTCCTTGGTTAGATTTTTGGGTTTTTACATTTTTTTTTACTGTAAGAAAGTAGCAACAGCTACAACAAAAACAAACAATAATGAAATGGCACTTTACATTCCTTTTAATGAAACAACACACTAGCACAACTAAACCTTATTTTGCAGTCCCATTCATCAGGTAGGAGCCCAGATCCTCCACGATGCTGTATGCTGAGACTGCAGTAGGACAGTGAGTGCCCTGCAGAATAGTAAGAGCTGTTACTAGTTTGATGCATCCTTCTGGGATGAAGGTTAACTTCACTTTTTAGGGTCTAGGATAGTTGTTACAGCCTGAGCTGATCTGTTCTCAGCCAGAAAGAACTCTTTGTAGAGGTGAATATGTTCAGTGTAGTACCTTACTATTTCGAACCAGTTATTCCACCCGGTGTTTCCTGCCTCAGGGGTTGTGGGGGAACAAGGTTTGGGAATTAAACACAAAAAAGAAAGAGAGACCCACTTTTAAGGGCTCACTGCATCTGAGGAGAAGCCTGCTCTTTTGCCTAGGTTTGTAGGTGCAGAGTTTATAACGGAAGGGTCAAAAGTGGACATTGTGTGCCTCATCACCGCGAGGCAAAACATTTATTAAATCCAGAAACATTGTCAATTTTTAAAAGGGAACCCGTTACAAACCAGTCCCGTTCGCCAATAACATTTTTCTATGGGATAGACTGTTAATACCAGTTAAATAAATTTTAATTGGTTAAATGATTTACAGTAAATACATTGTGTACAATTAGAACTGCCTACATAAAAGAATTTGAGAACTATGTGATCTCGGCTAGCAGTGGTTTTGTCAACTACAACATAAATTTTCTTGCCACAAATCTTTTGAAGAACGGCATCCATATGTTGTTCAAAGACATGGGGCAAAAGAGTTTGACAAAGACTACTCTCATTTTCTAGCAGTACGCCTCCTTGTTTACAATGCTTAATAAAGAAAGGACACATCTTCGTCATATGTCGAATGGTATGTCTGACTCACATGGTCACAAAGTAGCTTCTTACATCTGACTATTTTGTTGTTTCCTCTATTGTTACCCGAAGGGGAACACTTTTTTATCTTAATTTTTCCTTGTTCTTGAGATGGGTTTTAGATTTGACATGGTCATTACAGGTATCTTTTTGTGTCCAGTCTATGGTATGCTGCCAAAACTTGCAGAAACGCTGTTGTCCAGATTCGTAAAAGTTGCCAGGATACTGTTGTGCCCTCAATTCTGCAGTTAAATTCATGTTTCTTAGTTTTATCGACATAGGGTATCTGATACTGATCGCTTCAACATTTCTGTCTCATGAAACTGGCTAATTCGCGTGCCTTTAATGAGAAACCATACCGGAAACACACGCACAGAGACACGACTGAATTTCTAGGACATACTGTGTTCGCTTGAAAAACAACAAACTAGAAAATAGTATCTGAATGATAGAACTACAGATTATACAATCGTTTAATTTAATGGGATGTTTTGTAACAGTTACACCTTCAGTCTGTAAATTCCACATATTTCCTTTTTTAAATCTAAAATCTGTTTTTATGCATTAATTCCGTTAATGTTTTCCGCATCTCAGAAACCATAGGGCCCTATGCTACCAACAAAACAAATAAAATACTGCTGCATATTTCAAAAAACATCAAATTTCAAAACATGAAATTGCAATCATTATAATCCCTGCCACCTTACTTATGATTTTGATTGATTATCAATTTTTAAACTTAATGGTTCAACTATTTAAACAGGTAGCATTTTTTGTCCTTGGGGAGGAAATTTTGCTTTTTACAGAAGGACAATAAATAAAGTTTTGTATTATGCCAATAGGCAAAGCCCCTCTCAAACACGCACCAGAATGTCTAAAAAGAAAGAAAAATTCTGACTTGGCTAAAGATAAGAGGAGCAGTACTTAGTGTTAGCATGTAAATAAGCAAATACAGTACCACCAAATTTCCACCTTCTGTTGTGAAAGAATCACAGGAGAAAAAGCCTTACCTTGAAGGGCTACAGGGATTGCTTCTATCTGAATTTTTGTAGGAGACTTCCACCCCAGGTGCTCACAAGCTTCACACAGTACATCGGTCACCCCCTATGGGCAGATAACAGACCAAAAACATCATCTGTAAATGTATTTTATAGTAAATGGTAAGAACAAACAAACAATGTGAAGAGAAAAACGTTAAGGATAAAAAAACAAATGAATTTGGAACCAAGTTATTCAGTACATTCAAGATAAATATTAGACTATTGTAAAATCAAAAAAGAAAAAAAATAGGATACACAGAAAAGTAGAAGGCATCGGTATTAAAGTAAATATGAAATAGACAATAACCCAAAATAGAAAGGGAAGTTAGAAATGTCTACAAATGTAAAAAAAGGTGTTAGTAAGACTATACAAAGAGCAAAAAACAAAAGCATCCTATCTCCATGCACTGTGAGGAAGGTAGGAAGGGGAACCCAAGAGTCACCGTTAGTGGGCTCTGGTTGCATCAATGACTTTTAGTCTTGAAATTAACAATTAAACGAAGCATCTTAATATGTGACAATATGTGTAAATGTTACCATAAAACTCAACTAATAAAATAAAAAGAATTGGGACTTAGAATTGAATGTTAAGTTTAGAGAATTTAACTGATCACTTACAACTATCCAGATATTTACTGTCAGAAAATAGGATGCTTATAGAAAAGAAAAAAAAAAAAAACAATGTTCACTATGAAACAAAGAAAACGACTGGTTATGTTATGAGGATAAGTTACTGGCACTGGCTCCAAGGCTCTTGACAAGTTTTATGGTAAAGAGCAACTGCCCAGTAATAGCGCATCCATTGGTTACCAATATATATGCAGTAATATAATCCATACTGTATGTGTCTGCAACTTTGAGAGCATATGACTAGATAACTGACAGTGGATTACACAGCAAGAATGCTTTTTGAGATTTTTTCAAGAACACTGTGATATTGCTTTTAATGCTTGTTCAGTTTTGGTGCCCACTGAAGGAAACTGTGTCACGGACTTTTTAATGTCATGTTTTTATGGAAAATGGAGATAATGCTTTGTAGACCATTACTACAAAAAACAAAGGAAAAATAAACATTTTGGGTGGTGTACTTCTTTAATAATGGAGAATTACAACCTGATGAAAGAAGTATGCCATAAAGGTCAATGTGAAGACAACAATGAAAGTCTGTAGAGAGCAATTAGGAGGTGGACTGAAATATATGGCTTGTTTTGTCACTAATTATAAGAGTACAGGGTGCTACATTTCAGTTGAAGACTCTGCTTCAGAGCCATATGCAGCTGTGCAGGGATGCTTTGAAATGGCTGTGTGTGTCTAAATCACTTAATACTGAGTTGAATTATTAAACGCTAAGCAATTCACAAAGGAATGAATGCATTTGATTAAATGACTTTGCAAATGAACATAGCTTGTTTAGACTTTTTTTCTTTACTAAAACTTACAACTGGTGTCCCAAATGCCAATACAGGCAGCGCTCTATATATGCGTGGGATTAGTTCCAGGACCTCCCACAGATAACAAAAGCTGCATACGCTGATGTCCATTATATTAAATAGCACAAAACTTGCATATAACCCATGTACATCCTCCTGTTACTAGTATCTCTCGATTATTTATAATGCCTAAAGTATGTAAATACTACTGCGGTGGGTTGGCGCCCTGCCCAGGGTTTGTTTCCTGCCTTGCACCCTATGTTGGCTGGGATTGGCTCTAGCAGACCCCCATGACCCTGTAGTTAGGATATAGCGGGTTGGATAATGGGTGGATGGATAAAAAAAGGGAAGAGAATCCACTTCCTTGATTTAAATGCTTTTTCTAAAATGTTATTGATTAGATCCTGCCAGGTTTTGAAAAAGTTTTATACAGATCCTCTAAGTGAGAATCTGATTTTTTCCAAATTCAAATAATAGAACATCAATTACCCACTGCCTTAGAGGTGAATTAGACTCATCTTGCTTAACTGGAAGAATCCTATGTGCCAATAGTGAAGTAAAGGAAATTACAGTTTATTTGTTCTTCTCCAATTTAAGCCCATCTGGAAGTACAACAAACACAACTGTTATTGGATTAGCAGGGATTGTGACACCAAGGCTGTCTGAAAGGCATTTAAAGATTTTGGTCCAAAATTATGTTAATTTGGTGCAGGCCCAAAACATGTGGCCTAGTGAGGTCGGAACTTGACTGCAGTGATCGCAGGTTGGATCTTGCCCTGGAAACATTTTGGACAATTTTAAATGTGACAGATGTGCTCGATAGATAGTTTTATGTTGAATAATTGTATGCTTTGCGCATATGAAGGTCGACTGAATTCTGTGCATTACTACCTTCGACTCCTTTTCTGAGATACTGAGTGAGAGATCCTTTTCCCACTGTACTCTGGGATCTTTGAAAGGGAGGGACCTTAAATGTTTTTATATATTACAGAAATGTTGTCTGAGTCCTCAAGACTGATCAATATTTCTTCCAGAAGAAGATATATTAGGTGGGACGTGAGGAAAATTGGGCAGATTTTGTTTAGTAATGTTTCTAATTGGAGGTAGTAAAAGAAATGGATTACTGGAAACTTAAATTTGGAGTGCAATTATTCGTAGGATGCAAAGTCATGTACAGTGGAACCTCGGTTCACGAACGTCTTGGTACACGTACAAATCGGTTTACGACCAAAAAGTTCGCCAAACTTTTGCCTCGGTTCACGACCACACACTCAGTATACGAACAAGCCAGTTTCCCTTTCGGTTTGTACATGTTCAGTCTCTCCCTGTGCATTTCCTGTGCAGCGCACAAGAGAGAGAGCGTGACAGACACACACAGGCAGCGTGAGAGAGAGAGCCGCGCACACACAGGCAGCGCGAGAGAGAGACAGACACGCACACACACAGGCAGAACGAGAGAGAGAGAGAGACCGACGGACGCATAAGGTAGGAAGGCAGTTAAAGAATGCACTGGGCTTGATTTTGTTTTCACTTCTGTTTACAGCGATCGGTTCGTAGCGTGCATTGTTGCAATGTTATTTTTCTTGGTGGTTTATTAAATTACAGATTTTTTCAAATGTTCGTTTTTTTCCCTGTGCTTAAAACTCATTAAAAAAAAAAAGTGTTTTTAGCCAGCGGTTGGTAGCGCTATAGCGCGAACTATTGCAGTGTTAGTTTTCTCTGTTGTTCAAGGTTTTCTCAGTGTTATTCAATGTTTTTACGTTTAGTTTACTATTACACTGTGCATTCTATGGTTTAATTAACTATATTTGTGCTTAAAAACTTATAAATCTATATATATAATTCACAAAGTCGGCGCCAGAGCGGGAAGACACCCATGAAAGCACGCACACCAAAACAAGACACCCATGAAAGCACGCAGGAAGGGGCGTGGATTCACTAAGCCGCCGACTAGTAGGAAGGAGCCACGCCCACCAACTCTAAGACCATTGGATACGACAACAACTCGCAGAGCCACGCCCACCAACTCGGACGCGACGCCTCAGAAAAAACGGCGTCATTTATGTTCGCCTGTGCAACAGTACACATGGACCTCTGAGCCACATTGACTTTTCGGTTACGACGCAAGACCGCGTGCACCATCGCAAACTGTTTTAAACGCTACATACAGCACTTCGCATCTGCGACAAACATGCGTCTTCTTACATGGTCCTGCAGGAACACGGAAGACATTTCCCCGCCCATGACCAGGCGGTGTGTATGCTTCGAGAACAAGAGTGGACGCGGCAGGACCATCTAAAAAGAGGCTGTGTATCAATATATATAATTCACTAAGCCGCCGCCAGAGCAAGCAAGACACCCATGAAAGCACACACCGCTTTGAAAGCAGTCAACTCACAAAGCCCAGCCCACCAACTCAAGCACGCGTCTACCCACACTCTCAAGGCATTCACGGTGCCTGCTCATGTGCCCGGACGAAACAACTCACTTTCGTCTTTGCTACAGTACACATGCACCACTGAGCGACGTTGACTTTTCATTGTTCTTTTCGGTTTCAGCTGCATTTCCATATATAATCCACCAAGTCGTCCGACCGTGGGATACAAACGACAGAGCACCGCCCAAGAACTCAAACCGCTAGAGAGACACGCCCACCAACTCTAATACGCTTGCCCGCCTGACTGTTACCAGCGTTCACCACAATGTACTGGAGTGTAAAACCATCACAACTATCAGACGCTGTCTATATCTAAGAAGATATATAGATACTCATTTTCCCCTGCACGCGTCCACCCACGCTCTCAAGGCATTCACAGTGCCTGCTCATGTGCTCGAACACAACAACTCGCCACACACAAATCTTGCTTAATTTGACTCAACACGGGAAACCTCACCCTGCCCGAACACAGAGAGGATTGACAGATTGATAGCTCTTTCTCGATTCTGTGCGTGGTGTTGCATGGCCGTACTTAGTTGGTGGAGCCAACTAAGTCTGGTTAATTCTGAAAACGAATGAGACACCCTCCTGCTTAATAGTTACGCGATCGCCAAGCGGTAGGCGTCCAACTTCTTAGAGGAACAAGTGGCTTTCAGCCACGTGAGATTGAGCATTAACAGTTATGTGATGTCCGGTACTACACGCGCGCTACACTGAATGGATCAATGCGTGTCTACCCGGCGCCGACAGGCGTGGGTAAGCCGTTAAACCCCATTCATAATGGGCACCGGGGCTTGCAATTGTTCCCCACGAACGAGGAATACCCACTGAGTGCGGGTCATAGCTCCCTCTGAATACGTCCCTGCCCTGTGTACGCACCCCACCCCCCTCCTACTACCATGGTCGGGTGACTTGGATTATATATAGAAAAGCAGCTGGAACCACAAAGAACAATGAAAGGACAACGTGGCTCAGATGTGCACAGACGACAGCGACTCAAGTGAGGAGTTGGGGGCAGCAAGTCTTTGATAGGCTGCAACAAAATGATGAAAGAACGGGCGCATTTTTTGTGCAAGATATAAAATGCACAGGCGGTAACACTGCAAAAGCAACCCAAACCTGAAAAGACGGCTGGCAAAAAGTGGCTGACAAATTAAACGTGTGTGCATTGTACTTATTGAACGCAGCGTTACGGATTTTGCAAATGTTCATTTTTTTCCCTCTGCTTAAAAAACATTAAAAAAGCGGTGTGATTATGTGGCGTATACTACGCCACGGGTTGGTATGCAGCGTGCAAAACAGTTTGTTTGTCGTGGATAATATAAGAATATTAATACTTCATTACATTGATATACCGGTGTTTTCAGTATTCAAAGCGCTATCCACACAGGGAAGAACCGGGAAGCGAACCCAAAATCTTCCACAGTCTCCATACTGTAAAGCAGCAACACTACCACTGCGCTACAAGGCAGAGAATGCAGTTAAAGAATGCACCACGCTCAATTTTATTTTCACTTCTCTTTGGACAACTGTGTCGTTCAGGAAGTGTTCACCCATCAATACATAATTATGCGGCGTATGCTACGCCGCGGGTTGGCTATATATATATATATATATATATATATATATATATATATATATATATATATATTTACATTCAGTTTGTATGGTCTGGAACGGATTAATTGTATTTACATACAATTCTATGGGAGAAATTGCTTCGGTTCACGACCAAATCGGTTTATGACCAGAGTTTTGGAATGAATTATGGTCGTGAACCGAGGTTCCACTGTATGTACAGATCTCTAAGTGACTTAATCCTGAAAGTTTTCCAGACATTTAAAAACTGCATACGTTTGAGAGGGTGGAAAAGAGGTGTCACAGATAAAAGCCCCTCTATCTTGAAATACTTCCTACATTGGTTCCATATTCTGAGAGAATGAAGCACAATTGGGTTGTTAGTATATTGGCGATGACTTTTATTTATTGGGATACAAAGCGAAGAATATAAAGAAGTACTGCAGGATTTTATTTCTATTGCGGACCAAGCCAGCGTATGTTCATCTATTTGTGTCAATGTCCAGGTTTTTATAGCTTGTACATTTGCAGCCCAGTAATAAAACTGAAAGTTAGGTACAGCCATGCCACCTTCTGCCTTAGGTCTTTGTAAGGTCCCCTTTTGGATAAGTGGATGTTTTGAATTCCAAATAAATGGTTATGATTGAATCTAACTTCTTAAAAATGATTTATTGATGTATACTGGAATGTTTTGAAATAGAAAAAGAAGCATAGGAAGGATATTCATCTTGACAGTGTTAATTCTTCCATCTAAAGTGAGATGAAGGGAAGACCATCTATGCAAGTCTTCTTAATTTTTTCTATGCGGACAGCAAAATTTTGTTGATAAACAGATTTATGTTTACTTGTAATGTTTACCCCAAGGTATTTAAACTGATCTGCAATGATAAAAGGGACAGCGTCCAATCTAGTAATGTGTGCTTGAGAGTTCACTAGAAAGAGCACACTTTTATTCAAATTAATTCCAAGACCAGAAATCTTTTGAAATTCTGTTAGTGCTGTAAGGACAGCAGGCCCTGAATTTTGTAGATCTGATATATATATATATATATATATATATATATATATATATATATATATATATATATATATAGTACAATAGTACCAATCTAATATAAATCTTAATACGGTAAATTTTCAGAGAACTGTCAGGACATGAATGTAATGTCCTGACCACGTCTGTCACTACGGTTGGCGAAAGCATTAGCCAGTTTAAGAAGCAGTTAGCAATTAACAAGCGAGTCAGAAAGAACATAGATTATGATGGATTTAATATGCTGCATTATGAGCATTTCTCAAAACCCATCATACCTAAAGTAGTGAGTGGTCTTAAGATGAAGTTTATGATGTTCTCAGCATTACTATACTCTTGAAAATGCATACCTGAGCACTTAGTTGGTGCTTTACAAACAAAGGCATTCCTATCACTGTCACATTTGATGGGGTGTACCCGGGATAATACAAGTGAGAATGCACAGAGGGCAGCAAACATTTAGAAAACCTCCATATTTTTTGCTGTGTGAGGAATGCCAGGCTGTAACCTCTTTCCACTACAGCACAAACATGCTCTACCTGCAGGGACTGTAGCACACTTACAGCCTAAATATCAAGCCTACAAATACCAGATAAAGTAAACGGGTTGAAAAATGAAAATCCCTCCAAAACCAAACATTGCTTAGTTAATTTAACTTAATGAGGTTTACACTGTAATGTCTATTCTTTTGGCCATGGGATCCAATGAAATGTATCTTAACCTAAAAAACTACATTTAAACCCTTTTAATTACAGTTAGACTAATTCTTGAGTAAGTATTAGCTGCAATTATGCTGGTTTACTAGTTACAGTAAAAGTCAAGAATAAAGAATGCAATATTAAACCGGCAGAGACTTAGAAAAATAAATTATTTCTTTCCACCAGCCAGCATGAAGATAAACTAGGCCTAGGACATAAATAATGACCTATTTATTTATTTACTTACTTACTTACTTAAGCATCAATGGCAGTACAGGTTGTAACAGCACAAACACACATCTCTATTGTTTTTAGCAATACAATAACACCAGAACAAGATAAGACAGAGCAACATAAAGCATGTTTATTTTGAACCTTGCCATAACATAGAAAAGGATTTAGAAATAAGCTTCTTAAAGTTAACGTCACTCTTTGAAAAGCATTCATTTAATCACAATAATTAGATAAGTAGGTTAATTATACTGAATATAATAATACTTGGTTACTGCTACTTTACAAAGTCACAAACAGTGTTTTATCCGACTTTGATGCTTTTTTTTTTTTTTTTTTTTTTTAAAGGAGCTATATTATACTTTAGGACGTTTGAACAAAAGTCTATGATGAGATTTTAAAACTTGGAGCACGTGCTTCCCCAAAAGTTAACCAACACAGCCCAAGATCTGATGGATGGTACTAATAAATCATGGTACCATCAAATATCTGCACACAAGAACAACTGTCACGTACACATCATTAAATGGTAATATCTAAGAGGTCAGAAGCACTCAAAGTTCAGTTTCTACGAAAAACCGTCTTTCTGTACTGAAAGCAATATATATATATATATATATATATATATATATTAAGAATACATGGTGACACAGACCCATATTTCCCTCATGCGCGAGACTAGTCTGTATGCAATACAGCATTGATCACGTTTTTGTTGCCTCCGTACAACAAACGTCTTTTGTCCTGTGTACTCATAAAAAGCAAGTATCACACTCTTACCAAATCCTTGAATGTTTTTGGTGATTCTTTCTCTTCATTTTCGTTTATTTGCTCCTCCGATTCATCGGCAAGTAACTCATTCTCCGCCATGTTTGAAAAAAAAGCGTGTCTGAAAGCGCTGTGCATGCTGGGAGGCGTGATTAATATCGCTGAATTATGGGAAATGTATTTTACTTGTGCACTCGTTTAGCACATGTTTAATATTGCCTGGGGTATTTCTTTCATGCCAGCGACCATCATCTTATCACCGGCAAATATTTAAAAGCTTATTTTTTTAGTCATAGCCGCACATTTCTGAGTTTTTAAATATGGCGAATGAATGCTCTTCCTGTGTCTCCATGGTTTTTCCTCTGGGTACTCTAGATAGCAATGCTAATTTGATTGACTCTATGACAAATTGGCTTAAGGTTGATAAGCTGTTGGGCAGTGTTACCACCCCTATGTTTTTCCAGCTAGATCTATGTTGTTCTGTTCCTGTCTGTGTTTCCATGTATTTGTCCCCTGAGTCTGTTTTTTCATCACAATCATGTATTTCTTTTAACACAATTGCTGAACTACAGTTTCTTGTGTACATAAATTTGTTTCGTACATCTTAACAAAAACAAAATTTCAAAAATATTATTACTAATCTTTGTATTACCAAATTAACTTGGTGATTGTGATTGGTGACATGTGCCTTGACATCACATCCTGCATAGTGCACATGCCTTAAAGTCAGTCAAATCACGTGCTGATAGCAAAAGAGGTCATTAAATATCGACTGCTGCGTTTGGAAACCACAAAAATCGGTCATCGAGGACGTTAAGGAAGAATGGTGCCATAAATAATATGAGAAAGTGTAAAGGTACACACAAGAATATTTTAAGTTAAAGTTGTTGATGTGAGTGAGGATGAGTCCTGTTTAATGTTCTGCTCATTGGGTTTATGACATTTTAGCATGCATTTGTATCAACTAAACTAATTTGTGACTTACTGTAACTTTATGGTAGTGGGTATGGCAGGTGCCATTAAAGACTAATAGTTTGTTGCTAACTCCCATTGCAGTTTGCATCTCAGAACTGAGAGCTACTTAAGTTGTGTATTATCTTGGACAATTTCGGGAACTGGTGTAGATGTGGTAAAATGGTTGTAAACTCTATAGTATCTATCTAACTTCCTCTTCTTAACCAGTTTATCCAGGGCAGTTGGATTTTATCTCTGCACTCATCAGGCACAAGGTGGGAATGATATTTGGACAGGGATATAGAATCAATGACTCATATTTGAATTCATTACATTCTTAAAACAATATGCGGCTATGCTTAGCTTAATCATATACACCATTTTTATCATTTATAAAATACATGTATTGCTTTACCTGGCTTAGTGGTTACTATAGCCGCCTCACAGCTCCAAGACACCGGGTGTCAATCCTGGCTTGGTCAATGTCTGTATAGAATTTCCATGTTCTTCTTATTCTTAGTATACATCTTTAGTTCTTTTCTTTTGGTTTTGTGAAATTTTAATTTTTTAATGTATTTTGATCCTGCGGTGGGTTGGCGCCCGGATTGGTTCCTGCCTTGTGTCCTGTGTTGGCTGGGATTGGCTCCAGCAGACCCCCATGACCCTGTATTTGGATTCAGAGGGTTGGAAAATGGATGAATGGATGTATTTTGAATTTTGACATATAATAGAATTTCTACATTCCTTGTGTAATTATATGATATGTGCGTTCTTTAATAATAAAAGTATTTAAGTTTTTTAAGTGTAAGGTGTTTTAGTTGTTTAGACCTTTCTGTTTGGGAATTAAAATCATAACACCTATTAGATGTCCTCTTCTATTGCCGTGAGCTGTGAAGTAAGATAGATAGATAGATAGATAGATAGATACTTTATTAATCCCGCTGGGATAAAAATAAATAATAATAATAAATAATAAATAAATAAATAAATAAAAAAAATAATAAAAATAATGAGATTGCAAGTACATGTTGCAGAAATGAGGATTCTTTGCAGGGTGTCTGGGCTGACATTCAGTGATAGGGTGAGAAGCACAGTGATTTAGAGGAGTCTCAGAGTAGAGTTGCTGTTTATCCTCATTGAAAGAACTTAACCAATTTCACACACCTCCCACTTATTTCTATTCCAGACAAAAATACTGAGTAGTCTTGAAGATTCAGACAGCATCTCAACAATATATAAAAACATACAGTATTAAAGTGACTCCTTTTTAAAGATCCTAGGATACAGTGAGGAAAGGATCTCTCACTAATATCTCAGATAAGGAGTGGAAGGCAGCCATGCATAACATACACTGTAGCTCCATATGTGCAAAGTATTCAATTGTTCAACTTAAAATCTTCCATCTATCACATTGTCATTTGAAGTACACATTACAAAATTATCCAAAACATGTTTTTTCCATCTTAAAATTGTTAGAAAATTAAGGTGTTTTCTAAATATGAGGATAGTGATAAATGAATTCACACATGTATTTCTAGTAGGATTAACTACTGCAATGCAGTGTTCACTGGCTGCTCAAATTGTTCTTTACACAGCTTTCAGTTAATCCAGACTGCTGCTGCAAGAATTATTACAAGAACAAGAAAATACAAACACATAACTCCAGTTTTTAAATCCTTACACTGGCTCCCAGTAAAGTTTAGGGCTGATTTAAAAATCCTACTTTTAACATATAAAACATTAAATGGCCAAGGTCCTGCTTACTTATATGAACTTCTCATTACTTGCAAACCAGAGCGCACATTAAGATCTCAAGATACCACTTTGCTTATGATTCCAAGGATTAATAAAATAAGAGTGGGCGGTCAAGCTATTAGTTACAGGGCCCATAAACTGTGGAATGGTCTGCCTGCTACTATAAGGGATGCCCCTTTAGTCTCAACTTTTAAATCTTGGCTGAAGTCTCACTACTTCAGTTTAGCACACACTGTCTAGAGCTGCTGGTTAGATGTGCATATCACATCTCTGTTGCTGGCCATTAGTACTAAAATATAAGTAATATGATATTTATAAACTGTTACTAACCCTCCCCTATTCTGTTTCTCTTCTTGGTATTATCATGTGGTACTTGGTGCCACTACCCACCTGCCAGGTTGTTTGCCTGTCTATGGAAACGTCATTTCAGGTAAAGGAGCACTGGAATCATCAGGTAGAAGGGTTCTTTCTTCAAATTGGCCGGCCCAGCATTGACTCAGCTGTAGAATGGCCAGTAGTGGGGAGGTGGACCTGGGTGTCTGTCTTGTCTGACTCCTTTTCTACAATCTGGCAGTGGTTCTACAATTAGCTGATGGACAAAACTTTTTTATGTTAATAAGTTTCTACTTTGTTGTTGATGTACTTGAACAATGTGCCTGACAATATGAGAAACAAAAATGCTCCAAAGCTAGAGTTCTACCTTATAACTGAACTCACTAACATTCACTTATATACAGGCTAGAAGTGTGCATTATGTATTTGAATGAAAAGAAACCTAACTATAGGTGTAAGAGCCAAATCACTTAAGTTCATTTTAATGGTAACTTTGCATTAGTTTTTGCTAGTTTGCACTTGAATATAGTGTAGCTTTACTATAGATAATGAAGTACAGTATTCAGTCCCTTAATGTTAGCTTTGTGTGACAAAAGATTAGCCCTTAGATTGAAGAAAGACAGCTGGAAAGAAACATGAACTGTTAGTTAGGTAGGCATTAAGGGTATATAGTTTTTTGGTCAATATGTAAGTAGGTCAAACATAGGTCCTAGTGTATGTGATAACAGCTTGAAACCTTGAGAAATGTAATCTAGATACCTTGGACAAAAAGTTTCCATTTTCCCTTTTATTGCGTGTATTATCAACATTATTCTTTGAATTTGCTTTGAATTTCACTAACATCTTTAAAACAAAGGCACTTGGAATGTAGAGTTTTTGTACAATTAGTCAAACCACTGCTGAAATGCATTTCTGGAAGCTGCATTTGAACTATTTTGAATTATTTGGAAATCCTTGGCAAACACTGTTAAATTTACATACAGTGTCGATTAATGCAAACATTTTACTCTGGTTGATTTATTGGTTTACACCCAAATGATTTATATAAAATAAAAGTATATTATATTCTGGTTCTTCTTACACCACCACCGTTGAAATTTCTGTGCATATAACAATTGTCCATTCTTGTTTATAGGACATCTGCTGATTTCTTAGTCATCTCTTAGCCATCCTTTTAGTTTTTTATATATTACATCACCCTTTCTTCTGGTACGTTATTTACTTGATCATCTCAGTGTTTTTCTAAACCAATTTATTTCAGTGTCCACTTTGTTGTTCACTTCACCTTTATCTGGTTTCCCTGTGTGCCTGAACAGGTTTCTGACATTTATTAAGCCTTTATGCTATTTCTTTTAAGATGAATGCTATGTTACCCTAAAATTATTCTTCCACACACGCCAGACCAGGGGGTAGCAGAGTGTGCAAATCCTTTCTCTTTTCCATTGTAGACCAGTTACGGGAAATTCCACCTGGCCCTGTTGACGTCATTTCCAATCCCGGCCCCGACGGTGTCACTTCCTCAGCCTTCCTTTAAAACCGCCATCTTTGCCTCAGCCAAATCAGTTCTGTTTTGGACTCCAATCTGTATACTATTGTCCAATCAATTTACCATTTTGCAATCGAGTTCAAGTATACGGGAGTCTGCCCCAAGCCTTTCTTTTGGCTCTTAGATAGATAGATAGATAGATAGATAGATAGATAGATAGATAGATAGATAGATAGATAGATAGATAGATAGATAGATAGATAGATAGATAGATAGATAGATAGATACATACATACATACATACATACATACATACATACATACATACATACATACAT
This sequence comes from Erpetoichthys calabaricus, assembly GCF_900747795.2. Lineage (NCBI taxonomy): Eukaryota > Metazoa > Chordata > Cladistia > Polypteriformes > Polypteridae > Erpetoichthys > Erpetoichthys calabaricus. Next base: position 35,336,545 of record NC_041405.2, read on the forward strand.
ACATACATAGATACTTTATTAATCCCAAGGGGAAATTCACATACTCCAGCAGCAGCATGCTGATAAAGATAATATTAAATTAAAGAGTAATAACAATGCAGGTATACAGACAGACAATAACTTTGAATAATGTTAACGTTTACCCCCCGAGTGGAATTGAAGAGTCGCATAGTGTGGGGGAGGAACGATCTCCTCAGTCTGTCCGTGGAGCAGGACATTAACAGCAGTCTGTCGCTGAAGCTGCTCCTCTGTCTGGAGATGACACTGTTTAGTGGATGCAGTGGATTCTCCATGATTGACAGGAGCCTGCTCAGTGCCCGTTGCTCTGCCACGGATGTCAAACTGTCCAGCTACGTGCCTACAATAGAGCCTGCCTTCCTCACCAGTTTGTCCAGGTGTGAGGCGTCCTTCTTCTTTATGCTGCCTCCCCAGCACACCACCGCGTAGAAGAGGGCACTTGCCACAACCGTCTGATAGAATATAATCAACATCTTATTGCAGATGTTGAAGGATGCCAACCTTCTAAGGAAGTATAGCCAGCTCTGTCCTCTCTTGCACAGAGCATTGGTATTGGCAGTCCAGTCTAATTTATCATCCAGCTGCACTCCCAGGTATTTATAGGTCTGTACCTTCTGCACACAGTCACCTCTGATGATCACGGGGTCCATGAGGGGTCTGGGCCTCCTAAAATCCACCACCAGCTCCTTGGTTTTGCTGGTGTTCAGTTGTAGGTGGTTTGAGTCGCACCATTTAACAAAGTCCTTGATTAGATTCCCATACTCCTCCTCCTGCCCACTCCTGATGCAGCCCACGATTGCAGTGTCGTCAGCGAACTTTTGCACGTGGCAGGACTCCGAGTTGTATTGGAAGTCCGATGTATATAGGCTGAACAGGACCGGAGAAAGTACAGTCCCCTGCGGTGCTCCTGTGTTGCTGACCACAATGTCAGACCTGCAGTTCCCGAGACGCACATACTGAGGTCTGTTTGTAAGATAGTCCATGATCCATGCCACCAGGTATGAATCTACTCCTATCTCTGTCAGCTTGTCCCTAAGGGCAGAGGTTGTATGGTGTTGAAGGCAATAGAGAAGTCCAGAAACATAATTCTTACTGCACCACTACCTCTGTCCAAGTGGGAGAGGGATCGGTGTAGCATATAGATGATGGCATCCTCCGCTCCCACCTTCTCCTGGTATGCGAACTGCAGAGGGTCGAGGGAGTAGCGGACCTGTTGCTTCAGGTGGTGAAGCAGCAGCCGCTCCATGGTCTTCATCACATGTGACGTCAGAGCGACAGGCCGGAAGTCATTCAGGTCATAGAATAGACCTCTTTGTCTATTCTTTGACAATATATACACCCCCCTCTTTCTGGTGTGTCATTTTGTCAACCTCACACATTTTTTGGGGCATATTCACTATTTGTAGCTGTCCTTGGTTGTAATTTTTTCAAGGATCTGGCAACTCTTATATATCTATAGAACCATAATAGTTGGCATCCTGACTGTGAAGAACAGTGGTCCTTTATCTGGCTGGGTGGCCATTATGGAAGGACAGCATAAACAGACATGCAACCTGGCTGAGATGTTCCCTTTCCTTTTCCCAGTCAAGGAGAAACAAATAATGGATAGACTGAGGTAAACTGTCTACCAGAAACAGGTCATCCCCCAGTTCATCCTATACCATCCTCTGGTATGGTTCTAGTTTGCACATCTGCAGTGCTGCATTGGACTCCTACTTCAGGAAGGCAACTCCAGCCAGAGGGTGCTGCTGGGAGAAATCCTTCCTGTTCTGTGGAGTTTCTGCATGATCTGGAGGTGCTTCCTCTGTGCAATGCTCTGGGACCAGAAGTACTCCTGGGTCCAGCATAAAAGGAGCCACTTCACCTCAATCTGGGAGCTGGAGTTGGAGTCAGGAGGAGGTGGAGAACAATTTGCCTGGGAGAATTGGAATGGAGTGAATGGAAGAGAAAGGAATTGGGCTATTTATTGCAGTGTTTTGGAAAAATAAATTTGGAGAAATATTGTGATACATAAATCAAGTATATCTGCATCCAAGACTTTGTCTGGGGCTCTGTGATGACCTCTAGTGATTACAAATATGTATATATATGTGTGTTTCATTACGATTAATTTCATTCTCAACAACTTTATCAGTATAGAACAAACTTACCCCAAAATAATTGTTTTTAAGTTCACAAACATGAACTCAAGAAAAAAGCAGTTTTGAATTTCAGCGATTTGTATTTTGAAAATTGTAAACAACTTTACTTATTATCTGCTTTTTAAAACTGCTATTTTGTTTGTAAAATGAAACTACCATCAAGCTAATAACCTGTTTATTATTATGTTATACTAGCTGAAATACCCGGTGTTGCCCTGGAGGAAAATAAAGTGTTTTATTTTTTTAATTGTTTGAGAAAAATATAATAAAAAAAAACACAACTTTAAAAATAAATTAATGAACAATGAAGACTCACTAATGTGCTTGTCTTATGGTCTTGTATGTATGTTATCATCCAGTTGGTGCTCGGAACCGGCCAACTCTATTTAATTTCAAAAGGGGTGTGGTGGAGCTAAAACATAAAGAATGCTGGAAGTCACCTCCAGTTCGCCCTCTGGTGGTTGTTCTGAGTGTCAACTGGATGATAACATGCATACAAGACCGTAAGATCACCCCCCACCCTACCCAGAAAGGAGTGGGTTAGGGCTGATTTCACCATACAGTATTTTTAGTCGACCAATGAGAAACATGTGTTCCAAGTTTCATGAAAATTGCTCCAGTCGTTCAGAAGTGATGCTGGAACACACGTACAATACACAAACATACATACATTGACTTTTTTATATATATATATATATATATATATATATATATATATATATATACATACAGTAATCCCTCCTCCATCGCGGGGGTTGCGTTCCAGAGCCACCCGCGAAATAAGAAAATCCGCAAAGTAGAAATCATATGTTTATATGGTTATTTTTATATATTTTAAGCCCTTATAAACTCTCCCACACTATTATAAACATTTCACGCACAATTATACAGCATAAACCCTTTGTATTCTCTTAGATATTAGGTAAGATTCGTTGAAATTATGTATGTAAACACAGTTTACATACAGTAAAACCTAAATATTATTTTAAAGATATTGAGCGTCTCCGATATCACATATGTTACAGCCATTACGACAGACAGGCCACCAGCAATAAATACGTACAATGCAAGAAAAATTGTATACAGTAAAATGTGTGTACAGTGACACTAAACTATGTACATGTAATAAGTACTGTACGTAAATAATTAATTATGGTTACTCACCAACAATGACACGACGACTTGTCCGATAACGATGAGTTTAATTTTACTGCACAACAAAGGATAGCGTTACAGCTCTTCTAAAGGAGCCTCTTCAGACGACTATTTAGCACCGCCGTTGTTCTTCTTCCATCACTCTTCAATCCAAATCCCTAAAGCAGATTCCATCCAGACTACTGCCTTATCACGTCCACTTGCAACTCGTTCTGCGCCCTCGTTAAAGGACACTGCGGCCGAAGATCTTATATGCTTTTCCTCCTTTTTAAATAAAAAGAATCGTGGACTCATTGATGCTGTAATGGTGTCCTGCAGCGGTGTAGCTGTTTCCTTCCTTCAACATATCCAAAACTTTTACCTTTTCTGCAATCATTTGCATCTTCTGTTGGTGCTTGGACACGGCTCCTGAAGCAGTAGCAGGGGCACTCATTGAGTGAGATTAGACTTCCTGGTTAATGCAGCACTCTGTCGCTGAGCCAATCAGCAGCACACAGGAACTTAACCGCGTGCTCTGATTGGGTAGCTTCTCAGCCATCCGCCAATAGCGTCCCTTGTTTGAATTCAAATGGGCAAATCAACTGAGGAGGCACACGTACTGTAGACCGCAGACATCCGCGAAGCAGTGAAAAATCCGCGATATATATTCACATATGCTTACATTTAAAATCCGCGATGGAGTGAAGCCGCGAAAGACGAAGCGCGATATAGCGAGGGATCACTGTATATATATATATATATATATATATATATATATATATATATATATATATATATATATATATATATATATATATTGTTAATTTGACATACAGTATTATTATATTTGTGTTTACTAATTTTGTAAATAAAAGTACTCATTTCTAAAATGCTAAGTTAAATTTATATTCATTTATCTATTACTTGTAGTAAATTGATAGTTTTCTTTGACGTAATTTACCAAGAATTGTGAAATTTATTAAAAAATACATACACATACATGAATGTGAATTAAAGGGGTTTTGTGGATTTTTGGAAGGCTATAGAATTCTGGGCAGATCCGTTTAAACCACCAGATTACAAACAAAATGTTCTACTGGTAATACTATAAAGGGTAAAATAGCAATAATTCTATATTTAAGAAATTGGTCATATGATTGGCTTTATTGTTGCCTTTTACAGCTTTGCCCAGGGCAGCAGAAGTGCCGGCCCTACATATGTCTGGAGCTGTCTGGTATGTAGATCTCTTAAAGGATGTGGGAAACAATATGGGAAGATGTTAGTTAACACATATTCCAGACTAATGCAATCTTATCCGAGTGCTAAAGCAGACCAAACAGCTGTTTTGCAGGAGTTAAGCCAACTAGTAGAGAGCTATGGATTTCCATTAGATATACCAGGTGATTGATAGGTACGTTTCTGGATGCGGTGTCCAGGAGTGGTTAAAAGAACTAAGACTCAGATGGGTGTTCCATATCCCATATCACCTACGGGCTGCAGGATCGGCAGTAAGAATGAATGGTTTGTTAAAACAACAGTTGGAAATGTTAACTGAACAACTGACCTCCAGGTGATTCTACACCATTTGATAGATTGTTAAGAGCTGGTGGAGGAGGATCCCTTAAAGATGCTATATTACTTGAGAGTAAATTTAGAGACCGAGGGAGGATATATCAACTGTAAGGTCAAGGACACTTGCAATTTGATAGTGGGGTTTTTAGTGCAAAGAAGCCAGCTAGGGGTAAAGGAGAAAGTGACTGTCCTGATTATTAATGAGGTGACAAAGAACCAGAACTAATGTTAAGGGGTGAGCAGAAATGGAGGGGGCTTGGACTGTCTTAGTAGACAATCAAAGCTGGTGCAGTGGTAGTGCTGTTGCTTTGCAGTCAGGAGATTGTGGGTTCGCTTCCCGGGTCCTCCCTGTGTGGAGAGTGCTTTGAGTAGTGAGAAAAGTGCTATATAAATGTAAAGAATTATTATTGGAACTTTCCAAGATATTAAAATTAATAAATAGAATATGCAGTTTAGTTTGTGCAGTACTTGTGTGCTAGAGAAAAACTAATAAGTGGCGCTTATTGCTTACAATCTGAAGATGCAGACACAGGTAAAATCTAATTTTAGTGCAGGTATACTGAGATGTCCCAAAGGAGCAAATCCTCAAAAATGCACTTAACCAGTTTGTGTCACAGGCTAAGTAGCCATATCTGATGGTGGCTAAAGGACATTTTCTTTACCACAGAGGTAGAGATGGCAGCTTTAAATCCAGTGATCTGTGTTCACATCCAGCTTCTACCATCTCAGCGGTCAGCTAGTGAGAGAATGGGTGAACACCATAAGCTACTCCTGGTCAGTGACAATGCTGCAGTTATTTTAGAAATGGAACGTAAAAGTATTAGCAGAAGTTTGGAACATCTAGTTGAACCAATGGTGTGTTTCTGTTCATATGTGGTGAAGGCAGAAGCTACAATATGTTAAGAATCAATAACCTTTGGGCATCCCTGATATACACTTCTTCAGTTCATTTGTTGTAAATATTTTTAAAGCTTTGTTATCAAGAAACATGACAATATGTGTGTTTTGGTATGGATCAATTTAGGATTAATCTTAGGAAAGATTAATATTTCTTATTTAATTTTAAATGCATCACACTACCATTTTAGAGTCCCAGCATTTGCTTGGTGAGTTGGTAGGATGACTTCTAAGAGGTTGATTTACTTAAAAAAAAGAAGCAGCCAAATTTTAACAACTGTCTGTAGATTATCTATCTTAGTTTTTAAATAAGTATAACTCAGAATGTTCTTCAGTTACTGCCTCAAAGTACACAATAGACACGTGAGCCTGGGTTGTGCTGCATAGTTCTGAGTGTATTCAAAAAGGTTTTGGGAAAGGCTTGTGGTGTGACACAACAGATAAAAACCATTTCCATTTTTCCTACAGAGAAGGAGGTCTCACAAGAAGAAAACTGATGTCACTTCCAGCATCTTAACTCCAATCCTCCCCTTTCACCTTTCTGCACTTCAGATACTGGCACGACAGGAAGATCTTGGCCATGTGCAACCTGAAATCCATCCTGGGCATCACTAGTGACAGCGTTGTCTATATTACTTTTTTTTATTTCAATACTGGCCATTAAACATGGTTACCCTTGGTACCCCAACCCTTTATCTGTTTTGTGCTTCACCTTACATCCTATATCAATGTAGTTATCAAGTAGAGCTGTGGGTTCACAAACCTGGTGATGCACAAGCAGGTCTCAGGTGATACACAAAGAAGCATACAGAATGAAAAATTGGCCTTTAAAAAACAGCAGCTAAACTGATGCCTCCATGTTTTGCTTCAATTCCATTTCTCTCATCTGCTCCATCACAACCCACCTCATTCTCCTTGCCCATGTCCATTGCCTGTCGCCAGTTCGAAGTCTTCCTCTGGTTACATGGGGTTTGACATAATCAATTTCTTGCTCCCCATCTCTTTTTGAGTTGATCCATACCAGAACTGAGACTGCTTGGAAATCTTATGTCAAAGCTGAGAGATGTTTGTGAAAAAGAGCATCTTTAACAGGTGAGTACTCTCTTCCTTACCCCTTCACTCCCTAATGAGAAGATTACACAGTGTGTGTATGTATCTATCTCCTTTAGGTCCTGCCAACAACATTACAGTATTCGTGACTGGCACAGCACCATGAAAATTAACTGCCTTCATCATGAGACAACCATTTTGACAGAAATACTGTAGATGAGGAAAGTAAATCCATTTAATGCTACTATGATTACGGCGAAGAATTAAACTAAGCAAAGGCTAGGAGGAAGAATAGTATTGGTAGCTTTAACTATTAATATGACAAAAATTTGGTAGTCATATTTTTTGGTAAATTCAAGTCCTTTGTGTATCTCGCCGTTGTTATTCATGGAGATTCTCACGTTCTAGTATTATCCGTGTATAGACCTCCTAAATTTAACGCGTCTTACTTTGAGGAATTCTCTGACTTAATGTCAATTTTAATTACGAACTATGACACACTCTTAATAGTCGGCGACTTTAATTTTCATATAGATAATCAATGTGACCAAAAAGTAAAAGAATTCATGAGCCTCCTGGACTCTTGATTTGAGACAGCTCGTTAATCAGCCTACACATAAAGCAGGTCATATGTTAGACTTAGTAATTAGTAAATACTAAAAGTTGATGTAAGGCAGGTCATTGATATTGATCTATCAGACCATTTTCCTCTACTTTTTAATGTAGAAATATTGATAAACATTCATGAGAAGCATATTGTTAAATGCTTCTTTGACTCACCAGCAGCTTTAAAACTTACAAACATTCTAAGCAATCAGTCCGTTTATAGTGCCAACTATAATAGCGAGGAGAATGTAAATAGTAAGGCGGAAAGACTTAATACTAAAGTGAGAGCTGCTGTTGACATAGTTGCACCTGAAAAGACAGTTAAAAAATTTTCTAGCATTGTTATACCATGGAAGACCAAAAGAGTGTCTGATCTAAAGAGAACATGCCGTAGAGTTAAGCGTAAATGGAGGAAAACTAAACTAACTATCCACTATGAAATATTAAAAGTTAAAATAACAGAATACAATAGCACAGTCCGTTTTGAGAGGCTCTGCTATTTATCTAAGATTATAAATAACAATGCTAGTAATTCCAGAGTCTTATTCTCGGCGATTGATCGTCTGTTAAACCCAGGTAACTCAAAGGAATGCCTCCAAAGTACTTCCAGTAAAACCTGTAAGGCTATTGCTGTATTTTTCAATCAAAAAATATTAGAAATAACATAGTATATCTCCTCCTAAACTCCAGTACTCCGTTACAAACAAATTCAATTCTTTCACCAGGATAGATTTACCTGATTTACATAAAATAATTTCTCAACTGAAACACTCCACCTGCGTCCTTGACCCAATACCAACAAGTTTTTTCAAAGAAGTATCGGGCGTGCTAATTGATAATATTCTTGACATAGTAAATTCGTCATTAGATACGGGGGTCTTCCCAGACTGTCTTAAGACTGCTGTAGTTAAATCCCTACTTAAGAAAAATAATCTTGACCCCTCTGCTCTTGAAAATTTTAGACCCATCTCTAACCTGCTTTTCTTAAGTAAAATTCTAGAGAATGCAGTCATTATGCAGTTAAATGACCACCTCAATAAACCTGCTATTCTTGATAAATTTCAGTCAGGTTTTAGAACAAATCACAGCACAGAAACTGCACTTATTAAAGTAGTAAATGATTTGCGGGTAAATGCAGACAGAAGCCATTTATCTGTTCTCATCCTCTTAGATCTGTGTGCCGCATTTGACACCATTGATCATAATATTCTTAGAAATCGCCTTAGTCAATGGGTGGGCCTCTCTGGCAGGGTCTTAAATTGGTTTGAATCCTACCTGGTAGGGAGAAAATTCTTTGTTAGTTGTGGTAATTACAACTCAAAGACACATGATATCCTATATGGTGTTCCACAAGGCTCTATCCTGGGTCCGCTGCTCTTCTCAATCTACATACTTCCGTTAGGTCAGATTATCTCAGGGCACAACGTGAGCTACCACAGCTATGCTGATAACACACAGCTGTATTTATCAATAGCACCTGATGACCCCGATTCTCTTGATTTACTAGCACAATGTCTTACTTGTATTTCTGAATGGATGAATAGTAATTTTCTAAAGCTAAATAGAGAAAACTGAAATTTTAGTGATTGGCAATAATGGATACAATGAGGCTATTAGAAATAAACTGGATGCATTAGGATTAAAAGTCAAGACGGAGGTAAAAAGCTTAGGGGTAACTGTTGACTGTAATCTGAATTTTAAATCGCATATTCATCAGACCACAAGGACAGCATTTTTTCACTTAAGAAACATAGCAAAAGTTAGACCTCTTATAACACTGAAAGATGCTGAGAAATTAGTTCACGCGTTTGTTTTCAGTTGACTAGATTACTGTAACGCACTCCTCTCAGGACTACCCAAAAAAGACATAAATCATTTGCAACTAGTGCAAAAATGCAGCTGCTAGAATCCTAACTAGGAAAAGAAAATCCGAGCACATTTCTCCAGTTTTGATGTCACTACACTGGTTACCTGTGTCCTTCAGGATTGACTTTAAAATTTTGCTTATGGTTTATAAAGCCTTAAATAATCTCCATCCATCTTATATATCGGAATGTCTGACATCTTATATTCCAAATCGTAATCTTAGATCCTCAACTGAGTGTCTCCTTAGAATTCCAAGAGCAAAACTTAAAAGAAGTGGTGAGGCGGCCTTCTGCTGTTATGCACCTAAGATATGGAATAGCCTGCCAATAGGAATTCGCCAGGCTAATACAGTGGAGCAATTTAGAAAACTGCTGAAAACACATTATTTTAACATGGCCTTCTCATAACTTCACTGTAATTTAATCCTGATACTCTGTATATCCAATTCATTATAATAACTATTCATGGTGGCTCTAAAATCCATACTAACCCCTACTCTCTCTTCTGTTTCTTTTTCCGGTTTCTTTGTGGTGGTGGCGCACTCATAGCACCATGATGTTCCAACATTGATGGATTAAAAGCCAGAAGTCTGCATGACCATCATCATCAAGTCCTTCCGTGAGAACCCTAAATACAAAGAGGAATATTTTATTTATGTTAGGTAGAATGCCCAGAGGGGACTGGGCGGTCTTGTGGCCTGGAACCCCTGCAGATTTAATTTTTTTCTCCAGCCATCTGGATTTTTTTTTTGTTATGTCTGTCCTCCCTGGAACATCGGACCTTACTCTTATTCTATATTAACTAATGTTGTCTTATTTTAATTTCTTTTATTTTTCTTTTCTTCATTATGTAAAGCACTTTGAGCTACTTTTGTGTATGAAAATGTGCTATATAAATAAATGTTGTTGTTGTTGTAAATGTGATAATTCATTATGATTTTTATTGGTTAAACATGCTATTTGATTCAAAGGTGCACCTCCTGGACACTAGTTTTGATGAGCCAGGTGTCAAGGAAAGTTCTTCGTCTTAAAAAAATAAAAAAGGCTAATACTTATGTAGAATTGCATAGCTTTACTTATTAATACAACCCATTAAATCCTACAGTATTGTAAAAAATTTAAGTTATACAGCAAACCTGCTAAACTTTACATAGGTTGTTTGCTGTTTGAGCGATTCCTGCACTATACTAATGCAGTTCTATAGATTCAGTGTATTCAAAAGTTCATCTGTTTAAGCAAGTTGAGATGATATTGTTTGAATAGTCCTCTACCGTCATTTCAGTAACAATATAATACTCACGGCAGCTCTGCAATAATCAGAAGAACTAATCTTGCTGCACATTGTAAAAATATGCACTTGGTATAGCTGACTACTACAGAAATTAAAATTTTAGCAACTCCATTATCTTTATATAATTATCTACTTATATATATATATATATATATATATATATATATATATATATATAAAATCCTAAGCCTAAAAGTGCAACGATTTTATGTGACTTTTTATGTCACACTTTTAATTGGCTTATTTTAAAACCTACACATATACAGTGGTGTGAAAAACTATTTGCCCCCTTCCTGATTTCTTATTCTTTTGCATGTTTGTCACACAAAATGTTTCTGATCATCAAACACATTTAACCATTAGTCAAATATAACACAAGTAAACACAAAATGCAGTTTTTAAATGATGGTTTTTATTATTTAGGGAGAAAAAAAATCCAAACCTACATGGCCCTGTGTGAAAAAGTAATTGCCCCCTTGTTAAAAAATAACCTAACTGTGGTGTATCACACCTGAGTTCAATTTCCATAGCCACCCCCAGGCCTGATTACTGCCACACCTGTTTCAATCAAGAAATCACTTAAATAGGAGCTGCCTGACACAGAGAAGTAGACCAAAAGCACCTCAAAAGCTAGACATCATGCCAAGATCCAAAGAAATTCAGGAACAAATGAGAACAGAAGTAATTGAGATCTATCAGTCTGGTAAAGGTTATAAAGCCATTTCTAAAGCTTTGGGACTCCAGCGAACCACAGTGAGAGCCATTATCCACAAATGGCAAAAACATGGAACAGTGGTGAACCTTCCCAGGAGTGGCCGGCCGACCAAAATTACCCCAAGAGCGCAGAGACGACTCATCCGAGAGGTCACAAAAGACCCCAGGACAACGTCTAAAGAACTGCAGGCCTCACTTGCCTCAATTAAGGTCAGTGTTCACGACTCCACCATAAGAAAGAAACTGGGCAAAAACGGCCTGCATGGCAGATTTCCAAGACGCAAACCACTGTTAAGCAAAAAGAACATTAGGGCTTGTCTCAATTTTGCTAAGAAACATCTCAATGATTGCCAAGACTTTTGGGAAAATACCTTGTGGACTGATGAGTCAAAAGTTGAACTTTTTGGAAGGCAAATGTCCCGTTACATCTGGCGTAAAAGGAACACAGCATTTCAGAAAAAGAACATCATACTAACAGTAAAATATGGTGGTGGTAGTGTGATGGTCTGGGGTTGTTTTGCTGCTTCAGGACCTGGAAGGCTTGCTGTGATGGATGGAACCATGAATTCTACTGTCTACCAAAAAATCCTGAAGGAGAATATCTGGCCATCTGTTCGTCAACTCAAGCTGAAGCGATCTTGGGTGCTGCAACAGGACAATGACCCAAAACACACCAGCAAATCCACCTCTGAATGGCTGAAGAAAAACAAAATGAAGACTTTGGAGTGGCCTAGTCAAAGTCCTGACCTGAATCCAATTGAGATGCTATGGCATGACCTTAAAAAGGCGGTTCATGCTAGAAAACCCTCAAATAAAGCTGAATTACAACAATTTTGCAAAGATGAGTGGGCCAAAATTCCTCCAGAGCACTGTAAAAGACTCATTGCAAGTTATCGCAAACGCTTGATTGCAGTTATTGCTGCTAAGGGTGGCCCAACCAGTTATTAGGTTCAGGGGGCAATTACTTTTTCACACAGGGCCATGTAGGTTTGGATTTTTTTTTCTCCCTAAATAATAAAAACCACCATTTACAAACTGCATTTTGTGTTTACTTGTGTTATATTTGACTAATGGTTAAATGTGTTTGATGATCAGAAACATTTTGTGTGACAAACATGCAAAAGAATAAGAAATCAGGAAGGGGGCAAATAGTTTTTCACACCACTGTATGTTTGGTATTGCTCTTTTCAGAATTTATCAAACTTTAATGTGATGTTGTTAGATTTTCAGATTCTTATTCCATTTTTAAATTATAAACTAAAAAATATCAAGAACTCACGTCCCGCGAGATGAGACTTTGTGCCAAGAGATTTAACCACACCTGGGGCCGGAAATAAAAGAGAGTAGGACCGCTGCTGTACAGGCTTTTAAATGTTCAAAGTGCTGCACGAGATGCAGATCACGTGGCACCGCAGCAAGCCAGCATCTGATCGAGCAAAGAGGAGGTTAAAAAAAAAATGTTTCATATTGTATCACCGTTTAAGAGGGGGTTTCAGAGGAGTGACTGCGTCTCCTTGGGGTGCGTTCAGCCCCCCTCTTCACAACACAAGTGGCAGAGACGCGAAGTGGCTGGCACATAGCGCAGGCAACGGTAATATATATATAATATATATATATTTTACTGTACAGTGCTTGCAATAAGTATTGCCTTTCTTGACATTGATCAACAGAAGAAGACTCTAATGTGCAAAACAACCTAAATTAATTATGAACATGAAACACAAAATAATCTATCACATAAGTATTCACTCATTTCAAGTCACTGTTTATTAGATGCACATTAAGCAGCCTTGAGTTTATGGGAACAGGTTTATCAACTTTGCACAGTTGGACACTGACATTTTCCCCCCATATATTTTCATCTTTGCAAAACTGCTAAATCTCTTATGTTGCATGGAGACTGCGAATGAACAGCCTTTTTCTAAGTCCAGATACAAACTCTCAGTTGGAGTGAGATGTGAGATTTGGTTCAGCCACTCTAGAAATGTAACATTTTTTTTTAAGTGATTCCTATGTAGCTTTAGCTTGAGAAAAAGCTCCCAAGTTGCATATTGCTTGCAGATTGTATCAGGTTTCCTCCAGGATGTTCCTTGATTTTGCTGAATCAATTTACACTCATTTCTACCCTTATAAGCCTTCCAGGGTCTTCTTCAGAGAAGCATCCCTCTAACATGATACTGCCACCACCAAGCTTTATAGTGGGGAAGTGTTTTTTTGAACATGTGTAGTGCAAAAATGTAATTTATTCTGATGACCAAAATCTCAATTTTGGTCTCATCAGACCATAGTACATTCTTCCAGTGGACTTCAGTGGCTTTTTCTTCCCCAGTCTCCCATAAGCCTATGATTTGTGAAGCACACAGTCAACAGTTTTTATCTGCACTGTCTCTCCAATCTTAGCCACTGTAGCCTATGAGTCCAACAGAGTTCTCCTAGGTCTCTTTAATCGTCTTCTTGCACGATCATTCAGTTTTTGTGGATGGCCTCCTCTAGGCAGATTTCCACATGTGCCATACTCTTTCCATTTCTTGATGTCTTGATTTAATTGGACTCCAATGAATATTCATTGACTTGGGTATTTTCTAGTCCCCACTTGTGCTTTTCAATCACCTTTTCACCAGGCTGGTTTGAGTGCTCTTTTGTCTTCATTATGTAGATTAAGTCATAACACTGACTCCCTACAAGCTGCACCTTCCACATGCCGGTGTATTTATACAGCAGGCAATTAGATGACAGACAGGTGATCTACACTGAACTAATTATGAGACTTCTGAAACCAAGTGGCTCCACCAGAGATGATTCAGGAGTGTCATATTACAGGAGATAAATTCTTATGTGATCATTTATTTTGTGTTTTAAAAGCAGAAACACATATTTGCTTCTGTTATCAGCAAACTCAAAATGACTTAGGCAGACAGAACAAAAATTATTAGAGTCAAATAAAGACTTCATAAGCTGTAGATACATAGACTTCTTCACAAACATTTGTCAGAAAGTGAAGTTTATTTTTTGTAGATGCACTTAAGTAGCTAGGGAAAACAGAGTACATCATTTTCTGTAGCTTTCAAATTTCTTACATATATTTTTGTGTAATGTTTTATTTTTTGCCTACCATATTCCGAGGAAAACATAGCTGCACAGTTTTCAAAAATCTAGAAGTGATCGGTTCTAAATAAAAATAAACACTAGCAAGAATATCTGCTGTAACATACTTAAAAGTTTAAACTGTGACTACTGATGAGACCAAGTCACATTAATCCAGTACCCTATGGTTAGGGCAGCCAAGACAATGATGGACCAACAGCCATAAACCATAATGTTTTAAACAGACAACTAATTAAAACAAACAATTTTCACTGATCCATAATGACACACTATTAAAAATCTTGAGGAAAAATACAAAAAATAAGTTTATTTTTATCTGTACATCAATTAGAAGCATACAGAACACCCACTGCAGCAAGGAAAGCTGCCTCACTTTGTATAATACATCATCAGAAGACTTTAGATTGAGACACAGGAGTTCGGTTTCTATTATTGAAATTTAGTGCAGACCAATTAAATACACTTCATGACCACACTTAAGTCCAAGTCAATGGAAAAATAGAACCCCCCCCTATAGTAGTCCTTGCATTTCTTTCATAAATGCCTCATAGACATCATCCTTGGTCTGCATGGCCATTACTGAGGTGCTAACAGGATTGCCACTGATACTTGCTGGCTTGGCAGCACCAGCGCTAACCTGACTACTTCGCTGGCTAGTGGCACCAACTCCTGCCAAGTGAAGTTGTTCTTCTTCTCCTTTCCTAAGTGCCTGAACACTAGGAGTTCCCATCTGTTTTTCTCTGCGAACTCTCAGAGCAGTGGGCACGAACCGGGTTACTTCTGCCTTGGGGTTGGTGATCTGTGGTTTGGCACTGATAGTGGCCAGATTTGTGGTTGCCCGTTTCTCAATGGTGGCTCCTCTGGTGTCTACACCAATTTCATCAGATTTAGGCCGGTGGATTAAACTGGGTGGAGCACTTAGCACCCCTGGGTTCACAGGGGGTGGGAATAAACCTGGGGGGGCAGGTCCAAGAGGAGGAGCCATGGGGCGCAGCATTGTGGGGCGTGGTGGGGGTATACCTGGAGAAATGAAGAAGTAAATATCAACCACAGCACCTACAATTCAATATCTAACTATTAACAATATTACAACAAATGCACTAAATAACACCAAAGTTGGACGTGTTAGTCTTTTTTTGAAACTGTAATAACAGTGGACTGATTAATTACATGAGAAAGGATCAGAAGAGTGTCTAGGCAGAATGTGGTTTATGGTTTTATTAACTTAATAACTATAAAAATTGCCGATGCCCAGATTTCACCAGTATATTTCATTTTTTGTTTTGTTCATAACTTTCAAAAATTTTGAAAACATGATCCAAGGCTTACACTAATACTGTCCAGTAAAATCTACAGTTATTTGCAGTCTATACACCACTGGTAATGATAGTGGTTTCTCTGTATATGAAAAAAATGTGTGACCAAGACAAATAAAATGAAAATCAGTTTCCCTTATTGAATCAGGATACTACAACTTAACAATGGAGTGTTAAAGGGCTTGGAGGAATGAGAGAACTACAAAGCAGAGTTGCTGTTCCTTTGGCAGTACGGCAGACAGTTATGAGCTATGTTTAGAATGATCAACTCTAGATGTGCTTGTCAGAGGGATCTCTCATCTGAACCAGGAATTCCTGAATAAGAAATTAGATGGGCAGCCATGTTACTACTCCAGCTCCAGCCTCAAAAGATTAGGCACTAATGAAGAAAGCTCTACAAGAGTATCCTGTAAATGGTGACACATCCATGGACTGAAGGATGCCCAGAGGAGGTGTTTTGGGCTTGAAACCCCACAGATGTACTTTCTCTAGCATCCTACTAACTTAAGTTTTCATTTGCCAGTCTTCCCTGGTCACGCAATCTGATCATAAGTTTGGTTATTAAGCTGGACATTACAATTCTCAATTGGTATAAATAAATAATAATTCCTAATTTTTCCTTTCTTTTTTAACTCTGTTTAGTCAATATCATTATAAAGAGGTGCAACCCAGCCAGGATGGAATTCGGGCCTTGTCCCAGTCGGATGGAAAAAATCATGAATGGACTAGAGGACATATGCTATCAAGCAAAATTTATACCCTAGTGTGAGAGGTGGCAGTATGCTTCTAGCTTGGTTCCTGCTTTTGCCTGGGGTGTGTAGTGTGGAGATGAGGCCTTGTTGAGGTCCTTGGGGTCCACCAAGGTATGCTATAGGGAGAGAACTTCCCTGGTGCATACAGCTTCTGTTTGGCCTGGAATCGCTTCCATCAGGCAATGCAACGGCACCACATGTACTCCTGCATGCTATATAAAATGAGCCACTCTACCTCAGTCAGGTCAGAGTTGTTAGGTGGAAGACAACACATAACAAAAGAGGACAGCAAGGAGACGGAAATGTTGCCATTATTGTATGGCACAGTGTTGGACTGTGTTTAAAACCTGTCAAGATACTATTGAATAATAAATATGTTTATTTTAACCTAGAATTGTGTTTTGTGGAGTTGTGTCTGGAGTTCAGGGTTCTGTGACACACACCCTACTAGTCACAATGCACACATATATACATACTGTATACACACATACATACTACATTATATTATTCACTCGCTGGCCACTTTACTAGATACACCTTGCTAGTACTGGACTGGACCCCCTTTTGTCTTCACAACTGCCATAATTCTTTGTGGCATAGGTTAAAAAGTTGCTTGAAACAATCCTCAAGGATTTTAGTCCATATTGACATAACATCACATAGTTGTTGCAGATTTGTCAGCTGCACATCCATGATGTGAATCTCCTGTTCCACCACAACACAAAGGTGCTGAACTGGATTGAGATTTGATGACTGTGGAGGCCATTTGAGTACAGCGAACTCATTGTCATGTTCAAGAAACCAATTTGAAATGATTTGAGCTATGTGACATGGCACGTTATCCAATAGGAAGTAGTCATCAGAAGATGTTATAATTGGATGGCCATGGTCAGCAACAGTACTCAGGTAGGCTGTGGCATTTAAGTGATGTTCAATTGGTACTAAGGGTCCCAAAGTGTGCCAAGATATCCCCTTCACCATTACATCACCACCACCTGCCTGAACCACTAATACAAGGTAGGATGGATCCATGCTTTCATGTTGTTGACATCAAATTCTGACCCCATCCGAATGTCGCAGAAGAAATTGAGACTCATCAGGTCAGGCAACATTTTTCCAATCTTCTATTGTGCAATTTTAGTGAAGCCATGTGAACTGTAGCCTCAGTTGTCTGTTCTTAGCTGACAGGAGAGGCACCCAGTGTGGCCCGTCTGCTTCAAGGTTTGACATGCTATGCATTCAGAGATGCTCTTCTGCATACCTCGGGTTGTAAAGACTGGTTATTTCAGTTACTGTTGCCTTTCTATCAGTTCAAAACAGTTTAGCATGACCTCTGGCATCAGCAAGTCATTTTCGTCCATAGAACTGCCGCTCACTGAATATTTTCCTTTTTTGGAATATTCTCTGTAAACCCAAGAGATGGTTGTGCGTGAAAATCCCAGCAGATTAGCAGTTTCTGAAATACTCAGAACAGCCCATCTGGCACCAAAAATCATTAAATCACCTTTCTTCGCCATTCTGATGCTCAATTTGAACTTCATCAGGTTGTCTTGACAATGTCTACATTCCTAAATGCACTGAGCTGCTGCCATGTTATTGGCTGATTAGATATTTATGTTAACAACCAGCTGAATAGATGTACCTAATAAAGTGGCCATTCGATGAATATATTTTATTAACCCCAAAGGGAATTCACATGCATACAACAGCAGAAACAAATTTGCCGGACAAACAATAGAGCCAACTGATATGTAAACAAAAATATAAATACATACATATACACATATACAACATGAACAAGAATGGGTAGACAAAGTGAAGGATATTTACCAGGTGGTGCAGGAGGTGGTAGCCGAGGAGGAGGTCCACGGGGAGGAGGACCTGGTGGCAAACCTGGAGGAGGACCTGGAGGTGGTCCTGGTGGGCGGCCAGGTGGAGGGCCAGGAGGAAGCAATCTTGGTGGCGGACCCCTCATTCCTGGCATAGGTGGTCTCAGGAAGGGGGGTGCACCTAATGTTGGTAAAAGTAAAAAATGTTGGGTTAAAATTTTAAATATTAAAATAAGTTTAAAGTAAACAAGCACAAATAGGCCAATAATCTTCAGTAAAACGTTAGGTTAAACCTACCAGGTGGTGGACCTGGAGGTGGCCCAGTAGGTGGTCCTGGAGGTCTTATTGGTGGAGCTGGGGGTGGTCCAAGTGGAGGTGGAACAGGCATTGGCGGGGCCTGCATGTGTGAGGGAGGTGGCTGTGTAGGAACTCCAGGCACAACTGGAGGAGGAAGTCGTGGTTGACCAAGAGGTGGAGGTGGCTGCTGTGGAGGTGGCTGCTGCTGCTGTGGAGGCAGCTCTGAACCTGACTGTTCATCTGTGTCAGAATCCTCAGATTCATCTGTGTATTCTTGCTCGTCATTCTCATCATCTTCTTCTTCTTCTTCCTCTTCTTCATCTGGGATGGACTGACCTTAGGGGTCAAGAAAATACATTTTAAATTAGTACAATCTTCTACAATATGGCCTTTACATATCAAAAGCTAATTAACACAAAACATATTCACCTACCTAACATGTAACAGAATTATATTTGAATTTTATATAAAATTAAGTCACCTAAGTAGACAGATAAGGTTAATAATGTGTAATTTTTCAGTTTCTTATTTTGATCAAATTAAGCTTTATAAATACTGGATCTTCATGAGGTTATTTTTAGGAACTGTTCGTTTTTAAGCTTGGATTATTTCTTCATCCAAAATAATTTCAGTGGGATAGAGCATTCCATTTCAACAAAACAAAATAAAAAAATAAAATTATGTCAATCATATAGTCTTTCAATACATATTGCTTGGTGTTACATTCTAACAATTGATCTACACTACTAGACGAAGATTTAATATTTGCTTAGTTAATTGCTATGGTGTCGTTTGGGATTATTCTCACAACACTACTGGGAACAGTACTCAAAAGTAAAACAAATATTTAGCTAGGCTTACTTATTTGAGTCCAGATGCTTTTCCCAGAAATTGGGATCCCCAAATTCCCAACATGTCATGTAAGAAAAAATAATTTTATAAAGTCTTAAGTCCTACTTATTAAGCTATGGTTAAAAGCAGTCAAAGATAACAAAAGTACAGCCTTCTAAAAATAAACATGAAGCATGTTAATTATAACTAAATAAAACATAGGTTTCACTTGCAAACTCTCTAAAATGATGATAGTGAACTATACTGATGAAGTGGTTTCCAAACTTCTGTGATGACTACAGAATGATTTTATGTTTAAACGAATAAGTCATGTACAGTACAAAACAAAACTAAGAATATTGGAGCATTGGTAAGGAGACAAAAACAAATGTTTATTCAAAGAAGGAAATAAAAGGACCAAAGTTGCCAAAAAAGATTTGTGTTTCTCATATCCAGCCAAATTGATATACGCACCAGCCATTCGTAACATCATAGCCTGTACAGGAGTGATCTCCTTAATCTTCTTCCTTCGGCTTTTCTTCGACTTCTCCTGAACATCAGCAAAGCGCACACTACGTCCTTTAAAGAAATGAAGGAAGACAACAAACTTTTTATGGATAAAAGTTACATAAATTAGCACAACAAATTAACAGCAATTCTTAACTAGATTATTCTGTGGGATGTAATAGTCAGCAATATGGCAGTACGTCTATATTTAAAACTATGATAATTAGTAGCTATTAATATCTCAGTAACTTATCATTTTACATTTGTTGGTAAATGTATGTTTTGACACTGAAGCATCTGCTCTAAGCCTCATTTGGGGAGGCATGTTGGCAGGGGTGGTAGTGGAGATTCTGAAGAATGTCACTGAGGGTTAAAAAATTTTAAAACATGCTATTTTTATTTTTCTATCTAGAAAAATAAACTGTAGAAAGTAATTCTAAAATACAAAATCCATACAATATTAAACAATGTTTATTTTTTATGATGGGATGTCAGTGGTTTCATTCACCAAGTCATCAGGAAAAAATGTAATCACATCCTAGTTGTTTCAATTCTGATATTGTATTCTTGCAGGAGATCCATTTTAATAGTAAAGTGTCAACCAAGGTAGAAGAGAGACTCATAAGTTTTTAACTCTAAGATAAGAACCCATTTCACAGCTACAAGTACAAAATTGGCCTCTGAAGGGCACTATATTATGGTGATGGGGAAAATGAACAAAACTAAACTAACTTTGCTTAGCATATACAACCCATTGGTATAACAAGGAATTTATAGTCTATGTTCTTTCTATAATTTTGAACAGTCATTCTTATAAACAAAAATGACAAGTTTTAAATGTGCATTATAATCCCACTTTAGACAGGTCATCAGAACCTGCAAATACAATATGTAAAATTAATATGCTATCATTTTATCAAGGAGGAGTACAACCAACCTGCACCCACATTTGAGACAACAATCATTTTCTTGTTAGTGCATGACAGTTGCTCACGAATTGACTAATTTAATAATTACTACACTCTGAGAAATCTGTCAGTATTACTGATTGAACTTTCAAAAAGCAATCCAGTCCTTTATTTCATATTAACTGACAAAGGGTTTATTAAATTACAGTAACTTTCAGACAAACTGAAATTTTTATAGAGATGAAACTATCTGTAAATATATCTGGGGGAATACTCTGGTAAACACTTAAAATATTTTTGAGGGACAAATAATTTCATGTTTTGCACAAATATAAATTGTGAAAGGGGGGGGGGGGCATTAATCATCCTTGAAATGTCCCAAACCAGTCAGGAATATGCAAGATCTTCCAAAGTTGAAAACTTTGTCATTACAAAGAACTCTATTTTTCACCACAAGGGAAACTGGACAAAATCTTATTTGGTCACTTTCAATATTAATACAAATACAATTTTAGATCAACAAGTACAAAAGAAGGAACTTCAGAAAACATTTACAAAAATAGTCATGCAGTTTAAACTATGGTTACTCAAAGACATAAATAACATATTTAAGGTATATTACATGATTTTTGTACATGTCAGAACGCAATGCCAAAGCTCTCAATGCAGTCAGCACAGAAGAATTGAATAAATCATTGATAACCATTACAATCCAAGATGATATTAACTCCCTACAAAGCAGGGAAGTCAGGGCTCCATTTTAGTAACTGCTGAATTTTTACAGAAAGCTATTTCTTAAATTAGACCCATTAAAAAAAATTTTATTTATGCAAGCTGGGAAAGGTAACACACTACTGAAAAGATTACTTCCAGCTATATGTGTCAACATTTGAGAGTCAGTGGGGTTGTTCATGTTATAGATCCATGGTGTACTACATTCTTTTTTCCCCAATTTTTTAAGCCTTTTTCGTTGCAGTAATGAACTTTGGTGCACTGAATCTTTTCTGGCATTATTTTTGTATGAATTTGTACTTTCTGAATTATTTCTGTCTATTATTTGAGCTCCAGGGCTCCTATGGAGCTTGTATCTATGCTGTAAGTAATTATTACCATTTTCTCAAAGCAGAATAAAAAGCTCTTAAAGAGTGTACTTCATACAGACCAATTTTTCTAAATGACTGTAATGGCATAAAAATAAGCCGTATGAAGATATTAATGTTCAAAACTCACAATACTGAACTGTCCTTTAATCAATATATAAAATAAGAAAAAGGACTGAAAAGGAGAACTCAGAAATGTGTAC
The DNA here is from genome assembly GCF_900747795.2 of Erpetoichthys calabaricus. Lineage (NCBI taxonomy): Eukaryota > Metazoa > Chordata > Cladistia > Polypteriformes > Polypteridae > Erpetoichthys > Erpetoichthys calabaricus. Next base: position 35,358,681 of record NC_041405.2, read on the forward strand.
TGTGTGATCTAGCACTGATTAACCTGCCAGTAATAAGAACACCTGAGTGAATACCCAGCAATTAGAAAACTTGCACCTTTAAACTTTATTTAAACAGAGTCTCCTTGGACATTATAACTCTAGAATCTTTAATCCTATGTTAAACACAGTATATATTTTTAAAATAACTGCTATAGATTTATTTTAAACTCTGTATCTTTACTGACTTGAAATTAGTATCTTTTAGAACATTCTTTTAGAATTTTAAATAGGGAGGTTAATTTATTAGACCTATGGTAATTATGATCAGACAAACTACAACAGAAAGGGAAACTCTAATTTAGAGGGAAGTTAGGCCTTTAAGCTTGAGTGCATGCTGGGCAGAAAGGAAGGAAGGGAGGAAGGCAGGTAGGCAGAACAGTAGAGACAAAAGCAAGGAGAGCCAAGAAGAATCCTTAAGAAATTGGGAAGAACCTATGTGGACTCACATGACCAGGAATTGCACGGACAGGTTACAATACTTCCTTTGGTTTTTTTTTTTTTTTAGCAGAGCTTCAGCCAAACAATTTACTGCCTGACAACATCAATGACTGTAAAAGTATTGCAAGTTTAGCTGCAATCTTGGCTTGTCTTTTTCCTTTTTCCATTTTGCCACGGAATGGCAAATATGAGACACCAGACAGGTAAGACTCTGTACCCGATATCCCTGTTCCCTAGCAGCTGCATCACATGTATTATACTTCCAGCTAAGTGTTTGTCATTTTTCACAGACACAGAAGCCCACCCGTACGATTAGCAACAAAATTAAACCTATTTAATTTTGCAGTAGTGAGTCCTACAGCACTAAGGTGGAGTTGCTAGGGAAGTCAAACCCTCCATAAACAGTATTCTTAGGTAGGCACCACAATTGTCCACAACTCACTAACTGGCTTTCTTGATAGAGCAGGCTGATAAAAAAAAAAAAATCAACATTTATGCCAATTGGATAATATTACATTTATTATGGCTGGGATGGGAGTAACTAGATTAGGTTAAAATAGGCAGAAAGCAAAAGAGCTAAATAAACATAAGGGAATTCTATGGGAAAACAAACAAGCATCAACACTATAGTAAGCAAAAATGTAACTTGAAATCAACTACTTCTTGACCATATACTTTGCTAAGCTTCATTCTAACTATCTCTACAATTCTAAATGGAGCCAACAATGAAATGATTTCAAAGAATGAAATTGAAATATATAAAATGTAATTTTAATATAGTACCTCACACTAACTTGTTTTAATGATACAATTATAACTTTAGTCATAATAGAACTTTCACTTTAAGAAACGATGCCCATGAATGGCCACATAAAAATTTGCAGTATCTAAGTTCAAAAAATCCATGCTCCACTTCAAAGTCTGCTCTATGATGCTAACGGTTGTTAATTAGTAACATAACCTTAAAGAAACAAAAATAAACAGATACATCCAAGCATAACAATATCAAATCCATATTAATCTAATTCAGTGTCAGAGGGCTAAAGCATATCCTAGCAAAAATGATTGCAAGGCAGAGTGAAAAGCTACAATGTCTCAAAATCCTTACATACAGCATTAGCCTCAAATATATATCAATACCTTGTTTTTCTGTGATGCCATCAGAAATTATACTTCTCCCAAGATCATCCTTAAGTTCAATTTCTTCATCATCATCCTCCTCATCACCTTCTCCATCCCGGTCATCATCATCTGTCCGGTCATCTTCCACATCTTCTGAATCACTGTTGCTATCTCCTCCACTGCCTCCGCCCCGACCACCAACTTCCATATCATCATCATCTGAGTGGAAACCTTCCATTTCATTTTCAGCTGTGACAAGAATAAAGAATTTTGTAAATAAAATGGCTCATTTTATTTATTATAGCTTTGCAAAGTACATCAAGCTGTTCTAAAAATTTTATAAATAACAAATTTCATAAAATGTAACCACTATTTACCTGCCTCTGGGTCATACAATACTCCTTCATCCTCCCTTCTATAGGTACCTCCGTGGCTTTGGAGAGGAGTAAATCCCACTTTGCGGCCATACATTTGGAGTACTTGTAAAGGCGGTGGTCCTGGCGGAGGGCCAGGAGGCTTTTTAAAAGGGGGCAATCGAGGTACACCTACTGCTGGTGGTGGGACTGTCAAAGACAAAACTGTTTTGCCAGATGGCCTTTAAAGAAAGGGAGAGAGAGAAAAAAGGAAAAAAAAAAAAAAAGAATATGAAATAACCGGGCAAGCAAGAAAAATTCTATAATTATTTAAAATAATGGAACTCTACAAATATTAATAGCATTTTTTCCAAAATAATTAGTCAACAATTAGAGACACCAATGTATAAAAATAAAAATACCAGTTATAAGACAGGGAGTATGACTTTGTGGATAAGGAACTGGACTACAAAATGCTGGGTTCTTGAATCAACACAATCAATGACAGTTTATCCACTGGTGCTCTGACAATAAAAAAAATTACACGTATTCTATAATCATAAATACTGGCACCAAGAAGCGTTTGTCAGATTTGCATAAAATTGACCTTCATCACAGAAGACCAATAAACCACTGCCATAAGGAAGTGAAAAGGTTTAGGGTCCTCATTCAGAGAAATTACACTGGGCCCTCAATTCTCACAAGGGATGATAGAGAGCCAAAAACAGCAGTAATATTCATAAATCAAGAACCAATTGTGGACAAGATTCCAGTTCATTAAATGACAAAGAAAAGTGTTTTTTTTTACAATGAATAATAAATTCTTAATAATAGCTAGGCATTGTAATAGTTGGGAGCATACACCGATAGAACATTACCATACCCACTACATGACAAACCACCTGAATTGGGACCCAAGTGCAGTTGGCAACACCTCAGCACCACACTGGAACAGTGTGAGGGTTTTTTATGTTGGCTGGATTACCAATTCTGCCACCAACCCCCAAATTTACCCTGTAAGTTGGAGGACCTGATTGCAGGGTTGGATGCAGATTAATGCCATACCCAGGATGAAGCAATTAATTTTTTTTTTTTTTTTTTTTAAATACATTCTCTCCAAAATGCTGGTATAACAAGCTACTCAAAATTAGAGTGATATATAATTTTGTGTATGTTGCAGCCTCCTTTCTGCATCACACTGCCACTATTTTGTTTTTCACATAACACTATATACTTGACGCTTGACTGTTATTAAAGTATTCAGCTGATGTGTGTATAGCTTGTGTTATAGTTAGAAGAGAATATGCAGTATATCTGGCAGGGAGAAAGAGCCTGAAACTTAGTCCTATTAGAAGAGTACAGCAAAGGTGATAAAAAGTATGTATCAAAATTTAGTAGCATCAGTACCTAGTTTTAATCAATCATTAAGATTAGAATTTTCAGGTTAAAATATGTACAGTATATGTTTCAATGTTTTCAAATGCAGGGCAACAATTATGAGGGCTACATACTTATAGGATTCTCAAAAGTATCAAAACATTGCTACTGTAAGTATTGATTGTAACATTTTAAAATTGCATCACTAATGTACTTTTTTTCTTCAAGGTACTGATTTGATAGTCTAGATTACAAATGTCTTTTCAAGTTAGTCATTGCTCAAGTTGTAGCCCCATTTTCACCCACTCACCTGTGTTAACAAGACAGCAATTTCAGCAATGTCAGAGCCTTCACTTGCACACTTAACTGACAAACTAACAAATAGGGCAGCCAATATCTGGAAATACTATTGTATTATTTGTAGCAAATGGGGACACAAAATGCATGAAAGCCTTTATTTTAGCTAGTTTAAAACATCAAGACAGGGATCTTCAATTACTTTTACATGTGGGTCAATTTTACTCTGTGCCACTCATTTTGATTTTTATACTCTCACCACAAAGTCTCCTGTTGTAGCACATTACTTTATTTTATTACATGCGATTTTAAAATTAAATTTAATCAAATTTACTACGTTTCTTGAGAAAAATGTGGAAGTTACCAAGACAATGTAGATTGCTTTTCTGAACAATTATTTAGAAAAGAACAAAACACACAATCTAATGCATTTCTGGATACATTACAGACACCACAAATAGATGCTTTAAGTGCTGAGGAACTGGATAAACCTCTGACGCTAACAGGATTACTAGATGCTATAAAGTCACTTCAAAGCGGGAAATCAGCAGGCCCTGATGGTTACCCCGTAGAATTTTATAAGAAATTCTCCACTCAGCTAGCTCCCCTCTTATTGGCAACATTTACAGAAGCTAGAGACAACCAAATACTACCTCAAACATTTTGTCAAGCATTAATCACCTTCTTTCCTGAACAAAATAAGGACTTGTTACAATGTGCATCATACAGACCAATTTCACTCCTGAATAATGATGTTAAGATACTCTCAAAAATTCTAGCTAGAAGGATGGAGAAAGTGCTGCCCTTCGTAATATCACAGGATCAAACTGGATTTATTAAAGGCCGACACCTATCTTCCAATCTCCGATGCTTGTTTAATGTTATATATTCACCAGCAAAATCAAACACCCCAGAGATATTACTATCATTAGACGCAGAAAAAGCATTTGATATGATTGAATGGAACTACCTTTTCACATGCATTGGAGAAATTTGGGTTTGGCCCGAATATTTGTGCATAGATCAAACTACTGTATACCAATCCAGAAGCTTCAGTTTGTATTAACAACATTTGTTCAGACTACTTTAAGCTAGAATGTGGTACCAGACAAGGATGTCCCTTGTCACCACTGCTGTTTGCAATCGCCATTGAACCACTGGCGGTTCACTGTCGAAATTCTTATCAGATAAAGGGGATTATAAGAGAAGGACTGGAACAGAAAATTTCTCTATATGCAGATGATATGGTTTTATATATATCAGACCAAGAAAACACTGTGCCTGCAGTTTTAACAGCACTAACAGAATTTCAAAAGATATCTGGTCTTAGAATTAATCTGAATAAAAGTATACTCTTTCCAGTGAATTCACAAGCATATAATATTAGATTGGACACCCTACCTTTTACCATAGTAGATCAGTTTAAATACCTAGGGGTAAATATCACAAGTAAATATAAAGCTCTTTATCAACAAAATTTTGCCGTCTGTATGGAAAAAATTAAGCAAGACTTGCATAGATGGTCAACCCTTCATCTCACTCTAGCCAGAAGAATTAACATTGTTAAGATTAATATCCTTCCTAAACTTCTTTTTTTTATTTCAAAACATTCCAATATATATCAATAAATCATTTTTTAAGCAATTAGATTCAACAATAACATCATTCATTTGGAACTCAAAACACCCACGTATCCGAAGAGCGACCCTACAAAGACATCAGGCAGAAGGTGGCATGGCTTTACCTAATTTTCCGTTTTATTACTGGGCAGCAAACATACAAGCCATTAAAACCTGGACACAAAAAAATGAACACACACAGGCTTAGTTCGCAATAGAAGTAAAATCCTGCAGTACTTTTTTATACTCCCTGCTCTGCGCTCCAATAAATGCAAGTTATCGCAAATATACTAATAACCCAATTGTGCTTTACTCACTCAGAATATGGAACCAACTTAGAAAGCATTTTAAGATAGAGGGGCTTTTATCTGTGACACCTCTTTTCCACCCTCTCAAATGTATGCAGTTTTTAATGTCTGGAAAACTTTCAGGATTAAGTCACTTAGAGATCTGTACATACAGTGGAACCTCGGTTCACGACCATAATTCGTTCCAAAACTCTGGTCATAAACCGATTTGGTCGTGAACCGAAGCAATTTCTCCCATAGAATTGTATGTAAATACAATTAATCCGTTCCAGACCATACAAAAAAATGAACACACACAGGCTTAGTTCGCAAGAGAAGTAAAATCCTGCAGTACTTTTTTATACTCCCTGCTCTGCGCTCCAATAAATGCAAGTTATCGCAAATATACTAATAACCCAATTGTGCTTTACTCACTCAGAATATGGAACCAACTTAGAAAGCATTTTAAGATGGAAAATCTTTTATCCGTGGCACCTCTGCAACAGAACCACCTCTTTCAACCCTCGCAAACATATCCAGTTTTTAATACCTGGAAAAGTATTGGGATTAAAATGCTCAGAGATCTTTATATAGACAACATATTTGCATCTTTTCAACAATTACGTTCCAAATTCAACCTCCCAGCTACACATTTCTTTCACTATCTTCAAATTAGAAATTTTGTTAAACAGAAACTGCCCGATTTTCCTCACCTCGTACCCTTCACCATGCTGGAAAAAATACTGCTCAATTTCGAGGAATTAAACACCATTTACGCATTATATAAAATCTTATTAGAGTCCCTACCTTTCAAAGACCCAAGAGGACATTGGGAAGAAGATCTCTTAATCAATATATCAGAAAAGGAGTGGAAGGTAGCAAAGTAGAAAATTCACTCGAGCTCCATATGTGCAAAGCATAGAATTACTCAACTACAAATTATATATCGAGCTCATCTGTCTCGCTTAAAACTGTCTAAAATGTTTCCAGGGCAAGATCCAACCTGCGAATGCTGCAACCAAGCTCCTGCCTCACTGGGTCACATGTTTTGAGCCTGCAACAAACTAACATCATTTTGGACCAAACTTTTTAAGTGCCTTTCAGACAGCCTTGGTATCACAATTCCTCCTAACCCATTAACAGCTGTGTTCAATGTTCTTCCAGACGGACTTGAAGTGGAAAAGGACAAGCAAACGGTGATTGTATTCACTACGCTTTTGGCACGCAGACTTATTTTGTTAAATTGGAAGAATCCTAACTCTCCTCTGATAAGTCAGTGGGAAACCGATGTTTTATATTATTTGAAATTGGAAAAAATCATATTCTCAGTTAGAGGATCTGTACAGAATTTTTTCAAAAACTGGCAGGATCTAATCAATATTATTTTAGCATAAGAGAAATAACTATTACCGCATTTATTTCCCTTCTCCATTTTTTATTTACCTATATATATTTCTTCCTTTCTTTTGTTTATTGTTGCCTTATTAAAAAGCCCTAAGCAATTTTCCTTTGGCTAAGCTCTCCTTCTCAGGGGTGGGGTTTGATTTGTCTTCAATTTTTTTTTGTTATAAATTGATCTATTTGTATGGAATGATTACAATAAAATTAATAAATAAAATTAAAAAAAAAAGAAAAGAACAAAATTATGTTTTTGCAGTACTTGAATGTTTAATGCTTGTTTAAATATTTTTAATATTGTTTTAAATATTTTATGTACTGTATACTGTTTAGAAAAGACTGCAATCTTATTCAATTAACATTTGATGTCATTTGTAACATTTCATTGTACTAAGTAGCTTTATTTGTTTTTATCAATGGTGGTTAAAAAAAAGACTGGATATAAACTTTTTGTTTACAGAACTTTATCCTTTTACAAAATATCACACTACTTGAAATATACGCATGACTAAAATTTCTATTATTTGTTTTAAGATTTGAATACATACAGAACTGCTAATTTAAATACATTTTTAAGTTAGACAATGTACTGTATTGGGTATTAAAAATGGTACTGAATTTCAATACTTTTATTAGCATCATATCAATGTTAGAAATTTTGGTATTGTGACAGCCATACATAGATTTATCGGATAGATTTATCTCCCATATAAGGTATACGTAAATAGGTGATAACTAATCTACTGTTTTTACAATAAACTAACTTTCATGTATTTGACAGATTAGGGCTTGTATGTTAAATAAGCAACTAAGCATGTTAAATAAATATCTAAAGATTTCCTATCTTTTCTCTTTCCTTCTTTATTTTTAATTACTTTCTTTTGCTTTCACTCTAGCTAATCAATATTTACAGTTAAGGAAAACCTCGACTGATCAGAAAAATAAATAAATAAATAAACAAATAAATCTTTCTTTGCACTACATGTAGCAGGTTTAAACTGCCACACAAGTATGTTCTTCTTAAGGTGTCACTACTGCTGGCAATTGTAACTCAAAGCAGGATGGGGCTAGGACTAGGTATATAGGGCTGCAACTAAATTATTTTGGTAGTCGACTAATTGTTCATTTTTTTTTTTTTCAATCAGTCGATCAGTCACGATTATTTCATGTCTGCGACCTGTCGTTGCACATCCTGTTCTGGGCTCCAGTACACGTCTTACCTCATGTGCTCATGTCTGTCCACCTGTGAACGTCTCTGCATTAACACGATTAAAGTTAACAATAATCAAATTAAAATAACAACCAGTGAGACATATGAATTTGAAAATAATCAGATGTTTTATATTAGTGTGACCATCACAATAAAAAAGAAATACATTAAACAATACAAACTAAAGTGCACATAGTCTTTAAACAAAAAAAGTGTATTTAACTAAACCAAAAATGGCCACTGGTGTGTCTTAAAGTCCAAAAGTTTAAATAAAGCTTCAATTTTGCAGACAGAAAAAGATGTTTTAATCATCACACTGTGAAGGAAAAGTGTTGTAGTTATCACATGTACTATATTATGCCAAAGTAAAAAAAATAATGGACTAAAATATGTAACAAGCTAATTACGGATATACTCCAAAACACAAGTTACATAATGTTAGTTAGAGATGGTTTACTATTCATATGAACTCAAATATTATACGAAAAAAAAAAAACTAGTACGGCTCAGCTACTCCTATTCACTCGTTTCCTATAGCTCCAAACACATTAGCAAAGATAAATTATAATCACTTAACCCTTAAACCGCTATCTACCAGCACGCCGGAGTCAAGTATATTCGGAAAAGTACGTTCGTTGAATGCCGCAACTGGCTAGAGTCTGTTTCCAGTGCAATTTGGGAGCACGCCGAAGCCGAGTATATTCGGCGACGTACATTCATTGAATGTCGCACCCGGCTATAGTCGCTTCACAAAGCAATTTACCAGCACGCCGGAGTTGATCAGTCAGTGCCGTATATTCGTTGAGCAGCCAGCTCATGACCACTGGTGCCCCCTAGTGAATCAGCATCACTGTCCCAAGGATTCAGCCACTGCACTAGACAAGCCTACAAACATCATCGCTTACCTCTGTGTGCAGCCAGTTCAAGCGTAGTTGGCTCGGTGATTTACTGAATTTCATCAATGATGTCAGTTGCACCTTGAACATATAATAATAGATTGTTGCAGTAGTTATTAATAGTTTTTACAGTTCGTTTGCAGTGTGTAAAATGATGACTGTTGCAGTAATTGTGATGCTCTTTGCATGAAAAAAATGTGTACCATTAAAATTTCACATTTTCTTTGTGAATTGTGACATTTACTCAAAAAGTGCAGCTAAAAAGTATTTGGCGTCCAGGGGTGCATTAACCCCCAAGTATATGTCAGTTTAAGGGCTAACTATCATTGTTGAAACCTTGATATACACATTATAGTACAAACATCAATGTTAACACGTGACACTACCTTTACTCGCTAAAACTTACCTCTCAAGAGACGGCAGCATCACAGCTCCAGGATGCTTGTGTTTCAGATGCTCATGAATCGCGGTGGTGCTGCCGTGAAAAGAAAGCTCCGCTTTGCATAATCTGCATTCAACTTTTTTTTCTTTTTCGGTGAAGTGCTCCCACGCTTCAGAAACTTTCTGTCTCAATTTTTTTCCATCTCCTTCCCCCTCCTCTATCCGACTCGCCATTGCAACCATTTTTATTTTCCTCTACATTCTTCTTCTCCTCAGACGTTCTTCTTCGTTGGTAGGACTGTGTGTAGTCTTGACAAACAATAACAAACTATACTGCCCCCAGACATTCATGTAGTGCACTGCAGTTACAAAAACCAATGTGGTTCTTTGTGACTGGAGTCTCTATCGAAGGTTCTGTTTATGACGCGTCGACAATAAAAAAAATCCGCGGCGACGATTACATCGACTAATCGTTGCAGTCCTATAGGTATATTCTTTCCTTCTCTGAAATACCCAAATCCAACTCTTTCTCACTTATCATAAGACTATTTCATATTTGAAGCAGATATTGTCCAACCAAAAAATAAAAATTATGGGATGACTATGGGAACATGTTACAGACAGTATTCTTAATAATTTGGAACATCTTGGATAAACCTGAAATTTTATTAATTTTTGAAAATTAACACAGTAAAACACAATAGAATGTACATACAGTCTAACTATCCCTAAGCTGTAGTGTGCTGGAGTGTTTGATCTGCATAAGGTAATGTTTGATATCAAACTCTTTTACCATGAAACCCAAAAGGAAACTAAGCCCTTGACTTAAACATGGACAGAAATATATTGCATTGAAATCTGTTTTTAATCACTCCTCTTAAAGAAATAACGAAAAATTATTAACAGGATATCCCCAATTAAACAGAAAAAGATTTCAGTGCACCAAATGAGACATTTTAGAAATAATTGTTAGGATTAACAGATTAAAAAGTGAAGTAGACATAATTTAGCTTTTTGATGAGAAAAACAGATATGGAGGCAATGTTTGTGAGCTGTATCTATATATTCCTCAGCTACACTTGCAGGAAGCCAAAAAAGTATTAAAGCTGGGATTAATGGTTTTACAATCCCAAAGAACCTCTGTTGATGGCATTCACTTTTGATTTTTTTTATAACCATTTGATTACAAAGTTACCTCTGTCCATCCCTAACATAACACAAGACACTAGCAGACAGTAACACACAAATGTATTACCATTCAATGCTAGAAATGTCTAGTGAAATATTTTTAACTTTTTCTTCTTTAAATATCTGAAAATTATGAAACTGATAACAAGAAGCATAAATGTCAACACTTAAATGCATTCGCGCCAGGCCAAAAGTATCCAATTAACATGGAAAGATCAAGATAGGGTTATATTATCAGCTGCCACATCCTGGCTCTGTCCTTTACTGGCCACTTACTGATAGCAGCAGACAATTAACTGGTTACAACCAAAACTACTCACCCATATGCAGATGTTTTTTTTAGAATTGATGGTGGTTGAGCTCCAGGAAGAGGGATATCTTGAATTAGGATGCTGGAAGGAGCATGAGGCATATCGGGCAGAGGGATACTTTCAACTTCAACTAACTCTGCATTCTGGAAAACAAATTTAACAAAAAAGATTAGCAACTAGCTGCAACTGTTTTATTTTAGTAAAATTGGTCTTGCAGATGGCACAAATGTCTGTAGCATTCTTTTAGAATGGTCACAACGTATATTAAATTAACAAATGGTTTTTAGGTATTTCTAAGCTATATTTTAAAGGTATACTCTACCCAAAAAAAAGAAGATTTTTTATATTTTATTTATCCCATGTAGTTTGCAGAGGTAAGCAAGAAAAGTTTTTAATGTTATGTTTACATGAAGAACAAGAGAAGACAGTCTAACATATAATGGAAAGTAATGTTGACCCACTCTGTCTAATGGAAAACAATTTGAAAAAAGTCTACATAAAAAAGAAAAATAGATCTCATGTAACTCGTGACATAATCCACATGGCCGTTACCCATTCATATGCTCAAAACTTTTTGCACAAAAATTATATTAATGCTTATAGGAAACTCGGTGTACAAGATAAACAGGAAAGACATTCCAATAATACTGTATGTCTGAAAAAAACAGAGGACTCTTGACCAGTGAAGGGGGAGAAGCAGATCGTCAGTTCAAATGCACAGTATTATGGGAATATGTCTTTCTTGTTTATCTTGTATGGTCAGTCTTCTGGAAGCATGTTATGGTCATATCATTTGCAGTTGGCCAGAACAGGTCACCATTAAGTTCCATTAAATCATAAACTGTTTCCACTAAGCTATTTGTAAATGTCTCCAAAGATTTTTTTATATAACTGAGATTTGGAGTTTGACTCTTTTTACTTTTGCTAACACTTCTGTATTTGTTTGTTCTGTGTCTTCAGAACAATGCTCCATCCATTTTCCCTTCAACAGCTATCAAATATCCTGTCTCTCTGCTAATGAGCTACATCCCCACAGCATAATATTATAACCACTGTAATTCAAAGTATGTTTCTTGGAGCACTGAGATTTCTGTGTTTGACCATTTTATGAAAAAAAAGTACTTTACCATAAAAATATAGCTTTTAAGGGAAATAATATGGGTTCACAAATTATCAAGCAACACTTAATACAACCTTCACTAAAAACCATTTGTAGTGTCTTCCACCTTTTTTCAATAAAGTCTAAAGTGTGTACAGCTTGACTGTGAATTCCTGAAGTACAAAAAAATTAATTTCTGTATCCAGGATGATAATAATCAGTGATCTGGGGCCTCATGCATAATGGCGTGCATAAAATTCACACTAAAACATGGCGTATGGACAAAAGTGGAAATGAGCGTACGCACAAAAAAATCCAGATGCATAAATCTGTGCATATGTCAACTTCCACGTTTTTTCCGCTACATAAATCCCGGTCAGTGTGAAAAGTAACGCATGTGCACGTGCCTGCCACCACTCCCCAACTCCTCCCAGAATTATGCCTGTTTAAATATGCAAATCAATATAAATAGCCCTTAAGCTCAGCGTTCTGTGAAAAGGCAATGGCTAAAGCATGGGGGGAAATAAAAGAATTTCAGCGAATACCAAGTGGAGGCAAGGAAAAACATACTATTTGTTGGTTTAAACAGTGGTATAAACAACAAAAGGAAGTTGATCGAGTGACATTGTGAACTTGAACTTCCGAGTTTTCTCTAAGTCGCACAGTGCCCAAAATAAAAAAAGAATTCATATTAAAGTCACCATGAAAAGGCGAGTCTTAGCTCACCGTCTGAGAAGCATATGGAAGCTTAGTAGGGTACAGAGAAAAGAAAAAAAAAATAGACACACAATTGGGGGAAAAAAGCATGGAACTTTAATCTCGAAATTTACACTTTAATCACGGAGTTTATTTAGTCATTAAAGTAGAACATCATAAACTTCATCTTAAAATCGTTTAATAGTTTCTCAAATTCCATCATAACTAAAGTGGCAAGTTAAATGCTTTGTATTGTATGTGTTCTTCTATGTGCTCTATGTCTGTGAATCACTATGTGCTTCTTAAACAGGCTTTCTCTTTCTGCGACAGGACACAGAATCCATTACATTCATGATATTACAGCTCTGAATAATTTAAATGGTGAGATGTATATGTGATATCATTTTCATGATGATAGGAATTAAAGCATGTTATTAATCATGGAAAAACGGTGGTGCAGTGATAGTGATGAGCTGGCGCCCCGCCCCACCCCGTCCAGAGATTGTTCCTGCCTCCCACAAGATGCTTGCTGTGCCCTGAGCAAGCTTCGATGAAACAATTTATTGCAGAAGTACTGTCTCTTTCAAAAGTATTAACCCCTAATTCCTGTCCTTCCTTTTCTTTCTCCAAGTACCCAATTGCCACACAATCAGCTCTGTAATAGATGTCAAGCCATGTGTAAGCTTAGAACACAGATTCTTCAGAACTTTTAAAGAACATTGAAATATCTTCGTAGTACATGTTTAATTATTCTATCCATCTATCCATCCAGTGACACGCCAGTCCCAGCAAGAATACAGCGCGAGACAGGAACAATCCCTGAATGGGGCGCCAGCTCATCACTAGCGATGCAACACCAAGTCCTCACATGTTTAATTATTAACAATATAATATAGATTATTTAAATGAAGTTAACATTTTATCTGTATAATGTAAGAAACATTTTGCTGCATTTCATCTTAAAAATTATATTGTCATCATATGTAAAGATGTGCTTTATAAAGTGGCTCAGGTTGTGCAATATTATAACTGTATGGTAAATTTACAGTGAGGTAATTGTACTTATAAGTACAAACAGTTCTATAAGGAGCACTTGATGGACTGGTTGAGTGTGTTTATACTGTAGTTCTTGGGATGAAACTGTTTTTAAACTGCGTTGTCCCTAAAGGAAGGGCTCTGAAGCGTTTGTCATATGTAAGCAGTTCAATAGACTGTGTGCATGGCTAAGGCAGTGTGTGCTAGATGCTGTATCCCGATAATTCTCTTTCCGATCAACTGCATTAGTGCTGAAATTCCACACTCAGATACAGTGGGATAAATACTTGAGAGTAACAACGCTAAATAGTTTGGCCATTCCGTGGTCCATTATATTGTTACAGGTTAATTACAATCAGATGCCTTAAACTAATAAACAATATGCGGTTGATTTCAGTGTAGGGATGTGGATCCAAAAAAGAAAGGGAAACCACACTGGAACAAAAGCACTGCTTTGATGCTGGGTGCCAGCAGTTTGCAAAACTGAGTGGAGAACTTGTGTACAGCAGGGATTGAGCTGGCATGAAAATGTGCATGGCTGTACACCAAGTTTAGTTTTTATACATCGTGATGTGATCATGGAAATGGGCGTACGCACCATTTATACATGAGGCCCCTGGCGATTAAAAAGCGATAACATTTACTTTCAGCAAGATTTAGGGACCAGACAATACAGATAGCTCTTATGCAAAGTTGGAATTTTGACTTAAATATTATTAATTTTCATTAAATGACTATCCTGGTGCCATATGTGCAAACTTCTTACCCAGTGAAAATGTACTATATACAAAAAATTAATTATCATAATGGGTACTATAATAACATCATAAAAAATACTACATGCAAAAAATAAAATAACTGTATACATATTTAAAATAAAATAATTCACTAGATAGGCAAGCTACATGACAAAACCCACATATTTAAAAGGAACACTCTTACCTTAACAGAATCAAAGTACTGGCTGAGCTGACTACGTTTGCTTTCATATTCAAGCTCTAGTCTTCGCAACTCCTTGTACATGTCAGGATTTTCTTTTTCATACAATCGCAGAATACGTTCAAATGTCTCCCTAAGTTTCTTTCTTTTGTCTTTTAGCACCTTTTCATTGAGCTGAGGCTGCTGCACAGGGTTAAACTCTATAAAAAAAAATAAATAAATAATTTTTTTGACATCTGCAAAGTTACTTTTTCTCCATTGGTTGATTTTTTTTGTATGCTATGCTTTCCAATTGTATTTAACCAATTTGAAGCAGCTCTCATATATTAACTAATCTAAGACTCTGTGAAACGACTTGATCATGGGAAAGGCGCTATATAAATAAAATGTATTATTACTATTAATGAATGCTACAATAAAGGAGTTACGTAGACTCATTACTGTACAACATTGATTCATTATCAATTTATTTTAAGACAAAGTAAAGGGGTTACTTCAATAGAGTATAACGTGGAATACTGATCTGTGAAATGAACAAATAACTTAAAGCTATTTGGTACTTGAACCTGGTGTTAGCAAAACTAACCAACTATTCATCAAAAGAAATATGAAACCCCTGCATAACAAGCTAATACATCATACATCACAAAATGTACACTGTTGACAGATAAAATCTCAGGATTTATTATAATATATTGTAAATGTATTCTAAATGAATGATGTGGAAGGTATACATACTTAAATATTAGAAAGCTGGCAAAAATGTGCTGCAAGAGGGTGTAAAAAATATTATACTGTAATATTTGCAATCTTATGCAATAATATTAACAAATATTAATAAATATTAACAATATTATGCAACAATATTTTTTTTTATCAAAAGCAATGAATTATCAGACCTAAACAGTTTCAATAACATAACTGAATTCTCACATTCCAAAATCAAGTAACAAATACAATGAATATTCTATTTTAAATCCTCCACCTTAATAAAAGGACAAGTGTCTGTGCATCAGTATGCATGTCCAGTTTGCTATGTTTTTTGTTATATGCTATTTGGTAAGGGATTTGTAAAAACAGTGGTAATGTTTGTGATGCACTATCCACTGAAATGAAAAATGAAGTGCATTTTATTACTAGATCATTAGAAAATAGAATACAATAGATAGTGTACTACAAATGTTGACACTGAACACATACAACAGAGAGTAACTACTGGATGGACAGAAATCAGCTTATCCACCTTAATAAAAGGCCAACTGTCTGTGTTGTGTGTGTCTGTAGAATTAGGCAGAAAAAATAAAAATAGGCAAAATATGTAGAGGAGTAAAAAAAAATTTAAAATAATAAAAATACTGAACAATGGTCAAAAAAAAAAAAAAGTCTTATTAGCCTATTCTATTGTATCCGGCAACAACAGTGTGGTAATGGCTTTCTTGTACCCACTTGGGCCATATGAACGAGGTTTATAGCTGTAATGCTACTGACTGATAACTTCATGTGGTGTGCAATGGGTGGGTGAAAATAATAATAAAGTGACAGACAGACATCAGGAAACTGAATCACTAACACAACAACTAGGTTAGGGTCACTAAACCAGGCCTGTTAGTGGCTGCTGCTGCATTGTTCCAGCAAAACACTTTGACCGTTTGACTGACCAAGAGGAAGCTCTACCCAAAGAGTAAAAGACAGCTGCAAGGAAAAAGGATGGGGTGTGTATTATACCAGACCAAATGGATAACCCATGTATCAAATAATAAAACACAAGGTCTATACTGATCACTAAGATTTCAACCCATCTTAGACCGATAGCACAGCTAGTACTGTAGACATTATAAATCTCTTAGTTTTGATATTTTGACAATTTCTATTTTAAATAACTGGACATTAACTATTTTCACTGATCTTCTAGCAGTTCCTAACAAGTGATACATTACCAAAAAAAAGAGCAAAGCTTCTAGCAAAACTACTTTCTAATAGTGTAGTCTACTAATTCAATGGACAAAACAAGGTTTCTTTACAATGCCTATAGAAAAACATCATACAGTGGAACCTCTAGATACGAGTTTAATTCGTTCCAGCACTGAGCTTGTATAGCGAATTTCTCGTATCTAGAACAAACTTCCCCATTGAAAATAATGGAAATCCAGTTAATCCGTTCCGCACCCCAAAATATATTAACATAAAAATCAATTTTCCTAACAAATAACACTGATAAATTATATATACTGTAGTCTACCTTTAATAAATAACACTGGTAAATAATATAACTGATTATTTAAAGAATCAAAACAGGTGTCCAAAGTGCAGTAGAGCATTCAATAAATCTTTAAATAAATAATCCTTAAAACAGTTGTGAAATGGAGGTTTAAAATACACAAGAATAACAATCCTTTAACACGAGGTTAAAACGTCAAAAGGATGCAGTCTTTAAAAAACAGATGACAATCCCCGGTGCTTCTTCTGTTAGCGTCTCACCTGCGGGCTCTGCAACAGGCGAGACACTCTTAATGCAGCTGACCTTCTCTACACCGTCCTGCTTCAGCTGTTTGGCTCGCCTGTTCAGCTACACGCGAGCCTGCACTCGCTCGCTCTCCCGCACCGACTTCCTACTCCTGCCTGCCTTCCTGCCCCTGCAACCTCCGTTCTCTCTCCTCTCTTTTCTTTTACTTCTTCTCCCCCTTAACCGGCTCGCGCTTCTCTATATATGCGGGGAGGACATGGCAGCTGCAGCCAATCAGCCACAGGAACAATCATGGATGTGGGCAGTTTCCCACCTGTGCACTTAAGTGAGAAACGCAGACACCGCAGATCGCGGCTCGCAACTGCTACCACGCCCCCTCGCTAAGCCGCGAGCTATACCCACAGCCTGGCTCGTGGCGCGAGCCAATGCTCGCATTTAGATCTGAATTTTTCGCTCATACTTTCCTCGTATTTTGAATTTCTCGTATACGGAGGTGATCGTATCTCGAGGTTCCACTGTACCACTTTGAACCTGTGACTTCTTTTGTCTTAGAGCTTGACACCAAAACCCATTAAAAATATCTTTTTCCCCACCTTCAATGACACATTTTGCATTATCAAATTGAAGCAACCAAAAAATCAACAGTTCTGAAAAAAATCAATAAAAATGAAAACCTAGATTGACAGGATTGGAAAACTGATCAATCCTAATACTTTATAGAGCCACCTTTTGCTTTAAAGACTGTGGTCATTTTGTTTAGATATGTCTCTACCAGTTTTGCACACTCAGACTGGGGAATACAGTATTTGCCCATTCTTCCTTGCAGAATTGTTCGAATTCACTTAAATTTTGTTGTAAATGGCAATGAAGTGCTCTCTTCAAGACCATCCAGAGATTTTCTATTGGTTTTAAGTCAGGGCTCTGACTTGGTCACTTCCTACCTTTAAGCCATTACATTGTTTTTTTTTTTTTTTGGCTGTGTGTTGAAAGTGATTGTCATGCTGTTAGCACAACCACTTGCACATCTTCAGCTGTATGGCAGAGGGCCACAGGTTTTCCTCAGTAATTTGTGTGCAATTGCCAGCATCCACTTCCACAGATGGCATGGCATGTTTTGGATGGTTGCTGTGTTTGCTAATAGCATTTGGTCCCAGATGTTCAGTCCAAAAAGTTCAATCTTAGTTTTATCTGACCATAAGACTTTCTGCCAAATGACATTAAACTCTTCCAAGAGTTTTTCTGCAAACAGCAACCCTGCCATATAGGCCAGCTTTGTATTAAGCTTGTGAGATTGTTGTTACATGCACAGACCAACCAGTCTCAGCCAAGAATATTTTTTTAAGTCCTTCAAAGTTACCATTAGCCACTTGATAGCGTCCCTGATCGATATCCGCCTACAAATATGGTAGTGCCATACGCTTTTCACTTCTTAATAATGACCTGAATGCCACTCAGAAGAATACTTAAAGTCTTAGAACTTTTTGTATCCTAACATATGCTTTTAAACAACTTTATTCCAGAGCTTGCCTGAAAGCAACTTTACAACCATGACAAATTATTTGCATTGCTAAGCACTACTAGGAGTGAAATCCTCAAGTAAAAGCCGTATTTGCTCTGAAGTAATCAGAGTTAGCAAGTTAGTTTGGTGTGTAATCTGAAAGGTGGTACCTGAGAAAGATAATAATTGTTACTCTGAAGGGCTGATCACTTATCCAAACCAAGTATTTCATGAATTAAATTTTAATTGTTCAAAATTTTTAAAATGTTACTTTCACTTTGATTTTGAAAATTATTTATTAATACAGCTGGAAATAGTTATATATCATGTGATTTTCACAATTTTTTTTAATATCATAACATACTTCATACTTACTAAACAACTTCTGTATCTTAAAACAAATGATTAACTGTTATCTGAAGAAAACACTAAAAATATCTCTCCAAGGAGTAAGTCTTATTAATTGATTACATATACAGTTAGGTCCATAAATATTTGGACAGAGACAACTTCTTTCTAATTTTGGTTCTGTACATTACAACAATGAATTTTAAATGAAACAACTCAGATGCAGTTAAGTGCAGACTTTCAGCTTTAACACAGTGGGGTGAACAAAACGATTGCATAAAAATGTGAGGCGGCTCCCGGCGGTAAGCGGTGTCCCATGGTCCATAGTCACCGGGGCCACAGCTTTCGCTCCTGTGCAGGACGATGGTTCGCTGCCCGCCCACTACGCCGCTGCAGCTACTGCTCCTGACTGGACGCAGGCTGGATGGAGCGGAGGGGGGTGTTTCACTGCCCGCCCAGCACACACGGCTGGTAATGCTGCAAGCAGTGACCCGGTTGTGGCTGAACTGGGCGGCAGGAGTAGCATTGTAGTGTGCCTCGGATGGCTGCCTGTTGAATTGGGGTTGGGCGAATCACTACTCGCCTTTGGCCGCACCGTGTTCGTTCTACAGCATACTGTAGTGGAGGTGACTGTGAGGTGGGCTGGTGATGAACCGCCCCTCGCCGCCCCCATTCATTCTCAATAGCAAGCCTGCTTGTACTGTTTACGCACATAGCAGGAAGTTGTCTCTTGTCAGTACATCAGACGTGTTGACGGGTGCCTTCCTGCTGTGATAGCGTGTACAGTGCTGTGCAGAAGAGCTCATCTTAACCTTTTGTCTTCACCCTTCAAGAATGTCTCTAAAACACAAATCTGATGCAAGTGCTGGTGATATAGTAAAGAAAAGAAAAACCATCACCATTGAAAATAAAGTAGAAATAATAAAAAGGTCAGACAGAGGTGAAACTCCATCATTCATTGGCAGAGCACTTGGTTACAGTCGGTCAACAACAGCATTTATTAAAATAATGTACCTGTTCCGACTTACATACAAATTCAACTTAAGTACAAACCTACAGTCCCTATTTCGTACATAACCCGGGGACTGCCTGTACTGCATTAAAAATCTTACGCTCCACATATCTCAAATTCTTGAAAGTACATATTAAGAGAGGATAGCTACTTGATAATCTGAGACTGAAGCAAGTCAAAAGAATACTTTTTTTGGAAAGATGTACTGAGAATTAAGGAGCCAATTTCCAAGTGGAGAGAAGGAGTTCTGAACTACAGTACTGTAATGTGACTTTTACTTCTGGTTGAAAGTATGCTGTGCGCATTTGGCTGTTGCTGCTCACCGGTGTCATTGTATTTGTTTTGTTTCATCGGACTTTTCCACCTTTGTCTTCTGATTTGACCGCTCTTTTCAAATTTTATTTACGAATGACACTGGCGATTGCCTAGATCACACCTGCTTCAGTCCTGCGCGAGCTCTCTTCCTTCTCTCCTATTACTGCCTTCATGGCGAGTATGAATCTACTATTGCTTCATTTGTAGTCGCCAGTCTGAACTGCGAATGTGCAGCCTGCCTGCTGTGCTTTTCCTTTTCTAGCTGGTTATGCAGTGAGATTTGGGTTGGATAACGTGTGTAGCTGGAGTTAGCATGGTGTTGTGTGGCATTCTGTTCGCTCTTGGCGGTGTCCACCAGTGTCTGGATATTCTTAGCCTGTTCTGTCTCTGGTTTGGAGTTGTGCTGTGTGTTGTCATTTCTACATTTTTCTGGTAATGCAGCTCATATATTCTCCATATAAACTTAAAAATCTTGACTGTCATCCACAATTGGTCTCCCTGACTTAAAAGTTTTTGCCAGTTGCTTGGAATTACTCGGCATCCTCGCTATATTCACCGGTGTAAAAGAGGCCCCTCGCGGTTCTATGGCTCGGACGCGTCGATTCCAAGTATATTGACATCTCACCATGTTTACTGACGTAATGCTAGGGCTGTCCAAGGAATAAACATGGGCCATCTTCTTCCTCTTCAGGAAGTGTCTGCGCCCTACTCTCCCGGATGTTCCAACTTTAGGCTCACCCTTTTGAACACTCGCTCCATCACTAACAAGACCTCGCCGATGACCTCATCTCCCAGAAGCAGGTGGACATGTTTCTTCTTACAGAAACTTGGCAACAACCTGGTGACTATTTACAATTAAACTTGCTGTCTCCCTCACACTATAGTCACATATCTAAACCCAGGTTAACAGGAAAAGGGGGTGGCCTGGCTGTGGTTTATAGATCTACCTTGACAATGAAGAAACTCTCCTTTTTTGAAGTCACATCTTTTGAATATACTGCTGTTAAAATGGTTTCCTCCCCTCCTATACTACTGCTGTTAGTTTATCACCTTCCCAAATCTGTGGTGAACTTTCTGTCTGAATTTAATGAACTTCTCAAAGTAATCTCATCTCTTTGCCCTGCTGTAATTTTACTTGTTGATTTTAATATTCATGTTGATATCAACTGCTCTCTTACAGCTGAATTTATCTCAACTTTGGATTGTTTTGACTAGACACAGCATGTGGATTTCCCCACTCATACTCGGTCATATTCTTGCCTTGCTTTGTTCAAATGGCTTGAATAATGTCTCTGTCTCAGGTTCACTCTCTGGTATTTCTGATCATAAGATTATTGAATGTAACTTTGGCATTATTACCACTACATCTGTCAAGAAAAAGTCTGTCTCCTATCACAACATTAGGTCTGTTAATTCTGATTTGTTTGCTGCTTCCCTTCTGTCTTCATCTCTTTGCATAGTTTTCCCTCTCCTGAAAACATGGTTTCCCTTTATAACAGCTATGTTTCCCAACTGTTAGATAACTTAGCTCCCTTAAGGACTAGGCATGTTCCAGCCTCTTGTTCCTGTCCCTGGTACACCGATCAGCTCAGAGCTATGAAAGCCACTAGCCGGCTTCTTGAACGGCTTTATAAGAAAACGGGCCTCATAGTTCATTCACAGCTTTACAATGAGCACATACTTAAATATAGGGATGCCCTTAACACGGCTCGCTCCAACTATTATTCCTCTCTCATAAATGGTGGGAAGACTAGGTCTAGAACTCTTTTTAGAACTGTTAATAAACTCCTCCAACCCCCTCCTCTAGCATACCCCAATACAGCTGAACGGTGCCAGGCTTTCTTACATTTCTTTAATACCAAAATTGATCAAATCTATCACAGTTTCCCCTCCACACCACAATCACTCACTCATTCTGATCTGCCATCTCCATCATCAAGACTCGATTGTTTCACGCCTGTTGACTCCCTTACCATCTCTGAACTTAATAAGTCTAATGCCTCCTCTTATCTGCTTGATCCTGCCCCCACTTCTCTGCTTAAGACATGCTCATCCATGATTAGTATTCCTATTGCCTCATTGGTAAATGCATGTTTCATTTCAGGTTTCGTCCCTACTGTCCTCAAAACTGCTGCAGTTACCCCAATCCTTAAAAAACCCGACCTGGATCCTTCCTTTCTCTCCAGTTACAGGCTTATCTCTAATCTCCCTTTTTTTGGCTAAGGTGACGGAATGCGTGGTTGCTACACAACTCCATGCTTTTCTTCTTGATAATATACTCTATGAGCCTTTTCAGTCTGGCTTTCGTACACAGCACAGCACCGAGACATGCAATGATCTTCTTTGGTCTGCAGATTGCAGTTCCCTTAATATTCTCCTCCTTCATGACTTAAGTGCAGCATTTGAAACTGTTAACCATGAAATCCTCACGTCACGTCACGTCTCTCTGCTGTAGGCATTTCTGGCTTAGCCCTTCAATGGCTCACATCATATCTTTCTAATAGGCAACAGCTTGTCACACTCGGCCGATACAAATCCTCCACCTCACCTGTGTCGCATGGTGTCCCTCACGGTTCAGTCCTTGGGCCATTACTTTTATCTACTTTATATCCTTCCTTTGGGTCAGATTATTCGCAGACATGGCCTTAACTTCCACTGTTATGCAGACGATATACAGTTTTATCTTAGTACAGACTCCCCTACACATTCACCTCCCAGCACACACACTGAATGCATCACTGATCTTAAGCTATGGATGGAAAATAACTCTCAAACTTAATGCCAATAAAACTGAAGTGCCCAAAATCCCAACTTTCTAAGGCATCCAATTTCTCTATTTCTGTTGATGGTACAATTGTCAAACCTGCTCCTGTTGTCAGAAATCTTGGTGTTTTCATCACTTAACTTTGTGCTACACATTAGGTCTCTTTCCAAAATTTCATTCTATCATCTCCGTAACATTGCCTGCCTCCGTCCATTTCTGTCCTTTAATGATGCTCAAACTCTGGTTTGTTGTTTCATAATGTCTCGTACTGATTATTATAATTCCCTCTTCATTGGCCTCACTGCAAAATCTATACAGAAGCTACAGTATATTCAGAAATCCGCAGCTACAGTCCTCACCCAAACAAGGCTTTTTGCTCACATCTCCCCTGTTCTCTCCCAGCTTCACTGGTTACCAGTTCCATCAAGGATTAAATTCAAGATTCTGCTTCTCACTTTCAAAGCCCTACATAACCTTGCCCCCCTCTACCTCACTCAGCTACTAGCTCCTTACACTCTTTGTCGCTCTCTCAGGTTCTCGAGCAGTAATCTCCTTACTGTCCCACGTACCAGACTCTCCACCTTGGGAGGCAGGTCCTTCAGTGCTATAGCCCCTCAACTCTGGAACTCTCTTCCTCAGTCTCTCCATGATTGCTCCTGTTTCTGCACTTTTAAGTCTCAACTGAAAACTTTCCTCTTCTACGAACTTTTGTCATCTGTGTAATTTTTTTTTTACTCTGTATGTAAAGCGACCTTAGATTTGTGAATGGCGCTCAATAAATGTAACTTATTATTTATTATTATTAATGTGTGGACTGTTTAAGAGCATGTTAAATTTTGCAGAGAGATGTGCTGGTGGATCTTTTGACCTGAGTGGAGATGAAAACGTGTAAATATGTTTTGGTACATGGAATGTTTAAAGAAAACATACAGTAAAGCAAATTACAATGGGAGTTAAGGGAAACAATGCCAATTAATACGGTGTGTCTATGTGTGTGGCCCAAACTGTTTGCTCATTATATGTATAAATATGTGTATGCAACTTCTATATGGTAAGACAAGAATGAATATACATCACAGGAAATCACTAAATCAAAGACCTAATTTAAAACAAAACATTACATACATATAAAGTTTTTATATTAGATTAAAGAAGAAAGCACATCAATACAAAACTCATATGAAAATATAACAATATATTAAATCCACCCAACCTGTTACACAGTAAAATACTTAAATGAACATTTCAGACATAGACCAGAATCTCTTACCCATTTCATCCAGCTTCTCCATATCTCGAATTATTTGCTTTGGGTCTTTCATTTTCAGAACTGCTGCTCTTACCATCATACGTTGTTTCTTGTTCTAGAATTCAAAAGTATTTTCAATTTATCAATTCATCATTGTTCCACTGCCGAAAAAAACCATCATGAATAGTCTGAATGATTTCTGCCCAGTGGCACTCACATCTGTCATCATGAAGTGTTTTGAGAAACTGGTGTGGAGTCATACCATCGCCTGCTTACCAGCAGACCTGGACCCATTTCAATTTGCTTACAAAGCAAAGAGATCCACGGAGGACGCTGTGGCCACAGCCCTTCATGCTGCCCTGACCCACCTAGAGCAACAGGGGAGTTACGCCAGACTTCTCTTTGTGGACTTCAGCTCGGCATTTAACACCATCGTCCCACAACGACTTTTGTCCAAACTGGCAGATCTGGGACTTCCATCACTCACCTGCAGTTGGATACTGGACTTCCTGTCTAGTCGCTCCCAGAGGGTCAGGCTGGGTCCCCACACCTCCACTGCTCTCAGCCTCAACACCGGGATGCCACAGGGTAGTGTGCTCATCCCACTCCTCTACACATATGACTGTGTCCCCACTCACCATAGCAACAAGATCATAAAGTTCACAGATGACACGACGGTGGTCGGACTCATCTCGGGCAAGGAGGGTGAGCTGGCATACAGGGACGAGGTGGAGCTGCTGTCAGAGTGGTACAGAGTCAATAACCTGCTCCTCAACACCACAAAAATGAAGGAGCTTGTTATTGACTTTAGAAAAAACAAAACTGACATCCAGCCACTCATCATTGGCGGGGCCTGTGTGGAGAGGGTCCGGGTGTTCAGGTTTCTGGGGATTGAGCTGGAGGATGACCTGACCTGGATCGCCAACACCAAGCAGCTGCTGAAAAAGGCGCAGCAGAGACTGTATTTTCTGAGAATCCGCAGAAAGAAACATCTCCCCAAAAATCTGCTCCTTGCCTTTTATCACTCTTCCATTGAGAGTGTGCTTACGTAGGACTGTGTGTGTGGTACGGTAGCTGCACTTCCTCAGAAAGGAAAGCGCTCCACAGGGTCATCAGGACAGTGGAGAGAACAATTGGTTGTACCCTCCCCACTCTGGAACAAATCTACACCTCCTGCTGCAAAAAAGCAATAGACATTTCACAGGATTCATCACATCCCAGTCATTGCCTCTTCTAGCTTTTGCCATCAGGCAAGAGATACAGAGCAATGAAAACTAGGACAAACTGCCTTAAAAACAGCTTTTATCCAAAAGCAATCATGGCCCTGAACTCAGAATAAAACTGCTCCATATCATTCTCTAAATGTGCAATATACACCTTAAGTCAACCAGTGCAATTTGTACATTTAACCAGTGTAATTTATTTATTTATATATATATATATATATATATATATATATATATATATATATATATATATATATATATATATATATATATAACAAGTGTAATTTGTATATTTTGTAAAGTACTTTTAATACTATTCGGTTTGTTATTATTTTCTCTCTTCTTGTCTTTTTAACTCTTATGCCTCACACGGAGTTGACTGCACCTTCAATTTCGTTCTTCCTTTGTAAAAGTGACAATGACAATAAAGATCTATCTATCTAGAATAACCCTGCAAATGGAGAACAAGAGCAGAAGTTTTTAGAAGTAATCAGTGCCTGTTTTTTTAACACAGTATATTAAAGCCCAAATGTGGGGTGAAGCTTGTCTGGATTTAGAATTTTGTAATAATCACGATAGAATTGAGGGTGTAGAGGTGAACCACTAGGGTCAAATTACCATAATATAATACAGTTCTGTGTTTTGTAAGAGTGTGGATGCAAAGACTAAAACTGTTAAGTTTAACTTTGGTAGGGCAAATTTTGAGCAGATGTGGCAAAGTCTAAGGAGGATAGACTGGGATAAGCTTTTAAGTGTGGGGACAGTCGAAAAGTAGTGGAACGGGTTTAAAATTGTTTTACATCTAATGCAGGACAGCTAAATACCTAAATTTGGAATTAATAGGAAATTTAAAAAAAACTTCACAGTGGGTTAATAAGTTAAAAAAAGAAGCTGCAAAGGGAAAAAACAGCTATATAAGGCATACAAGACTAATATCTCCAAAGTAAATCGTAGGGCATATGAGAACATGAGGGCAACCGTTAAGAAGGATATTAGTGAGGCTAAAAGACAGCTGGAGAGAAATATAGCAGAAAAGGCGAAAGATTACCCAAAGATGTTATTTCAGTATTTTAGTAGTAAAAGAACAGTCAAGGAGGAAGTGAAGTGCATCAGGAATAGTAAAGGGGAATTAAAAGATACAGACAGTGATATAGTGGACGCTCTAAACTTGCATTTTTCTGTGGTCTTCACAAGTGAGGAAGTGGATAACCACCTAGAGGTAAACAGGACTAGTAAGGACATACTGAAGGATTTAGAAATTGTAGAAAGAGAAGTACTACTCATATTAAATAGGCTGAAATCAAACAAATCACCAGGAACAGATATTTTCCCTCAAGCTTTTAAGGAGGCTAGCAAGTGCACATATAAACCCTTGACAAATATTTTTAGGAAGTCACTGCGCACTGGGGAGATTCTTTGAAGGACTGGAAAATAGCAAATATTATCCCATTTTATAAAAAGGGTGACTGGGCAGATCCAAGCAAATACAGGCCAGTAAGCTTAACATACATCAAAGAAAAATTAATGGAAGGAATTACTAAGGATAATTTTGAGCAGCACATGGCAAGTTCAGGAGTTTTTCTGAACAGTCACACTGTCAGCATGGGTCCAGAAGAGGGAGGTCATGTTTTACTATCATGCTGGAATTCTATGAGGAGGCAACAAAAGGATACGATCAAAGTGGAGAATATATTATTTATCTTGTCTTTCAGAAAGCATTACATAAAGGTGCCACACGAGAAGTTGGGCATCAAAATAAAAGAAGTGGGAGTTCAGGGTGATGCTTTTAAATGGGTGCAGAATTGGCTCGGACACAGGAAGCAGAGGGTGATGGTGCGAGGAACCTTACCAGAATTGGCTGATATTAAGAGTGGTGTTCCACAGGGGTCATATACAGTATGTATAAATGATTTAGATAGGAATATAAGTGACAAGCTGGTTAAGTTTGCAGATGATATCAGGATAGATGGATTGGCAGATAATTTGGAATGTATTAAATCATTACATAAGGGCTTGGGCAGATGAAATTTAATGTCAGTAAATGTTAAGTATTACACATAGGAAGTGAAAATGTTAGGTTTGTATACACAATGGGAGGTCTGAAAATCGAGAGTACACCTTATGTGAAGGATTTAGGAGTTGTAGTGGACTCTATGCTGTCAACTTCCAGACTGTGTTTAGAAGCCATTAAGAAGTCAAACAGAATGTTAGGTTATACAGCATGATGTGTGGAGTACAAGTCCAAGGATGTTATGCTCAAGCTTTATGACACACTGGTGAGGCCTCATCTGGAGGACTGTGTGCAGTTTTGGTCTCCAGGCTACAAAAAGGGCAAAGCAGTGCTAGACAAGGTCCAGAGAAGAGCAACTAGGCTGATTCCAGGGCTACAGGGGATGAATTATGAAGAAAGATTAAAAGCAAAAGAAGACCGAGAGGTGACATGATTGAAGTGTTTAAAATTATGAAGGGAATTTGTACAGTGGATTGAGACTTATTGTAAAATGAGTTCATCAAGAACAAGAGGACACTGTTGGAAACTTGTCAAGGGTAAATTTCGCTGAAACATTACTAAATTTTTCTTTACACAGAGAACCATAGACACTTGGAATAAGCTACAAAGTAGTGTGGTAGACAGTAAGGCTTTAGGGTCTTTCAAAACTAGACGATGTTTTCTAGAAGAATTAAGTGGATAGGACTGGCGAGCTTTGTTGGTATGAATGGCCTTTTCTCATCTAGATTGTTCTAATATTCTATTAAGAACATAAAAAAAAATTAGAAAAATCTTTCATGTTTTTTAAGCATTTAAGGGTGACCAAAGCTGGGGCCTGTTCCAGCATTATTAGGCACAAAGCAGAAAAAAATCATGGATATTGTGTTAGCTCATCACAGGGTCAATTTAAAGCTAACAATTACCAAATATGCACATTTTAACTAATTAAGAAAACAACAATAAAACAAAGAAAGACACACTAAACAGAGATGTGTTTTAAAGAATAAGTCTGGTAGCTTTCCAGTTATTAATTTGCTGCCTAAAATTGTGTTCTAGCATTTTTAATAGCAATTGACAGTAATTTATACCTGGACAACAAGCAAAAGGAAAGGATTTTTTTTGAGGTGTTAAAAAAAAAAAAAAAAAAAATTCACAAGAGGAAAGCAAACCCCTAGGGGTAAAAGGTTACTGTGGAGAGTGACGAGAATTTAGATGAATGCATAGCCAGTCTTTTAAAATATCAGAATCTCAAAAAAATGCGTACATTTTTTAAAAATGTGTGCAATCACAAATAATGACATTCTAAAATTTTTAAAGTTTAGGAATTAAGCATGTTTAAACACTTCTGAATCCTATTTTAAACAATGAGCATATTTTTAAAAATGTATAAAAAAAATCTTTAGAAAGCAATTTCATGTGACAAATGAATATACAATATGATTGTGACAAGAAAAATACAAAACATGTCATTTGAAAAACAAGAATCCAAATGAAAGTTAATTTGATCACAGAGCTACTGCAAACCTGCAGTACAGAAAACATTTTTAAAATATTCTTTAACTAGAGCACACAATCATCAATTCATCCATAATGACAAACCATAAACCAGTGTATTGGCAAAAAGCAAATTTGCAAGAGCAACCAAAGTGTATTGTTAAGTTCTGTCTGAATATATTAGTAAAATAACACAAAGCAGAATATCAGAAAAGGGTGTTTTAAATAAATAACTAAACACCTGAAGAACATCAGTATTTGATTTTTTTTTTTTAATATCTGTACTTAAAAATAAATGTAAACAATTACCTATCAACTAATAAACTTTCTCAACTACAATGTTGATGTAGAGAACTGATTAATCAGACAGGGTAGTGCAGTGACTAAGGCACTGTATCTTAAAACAAAAGCTGCTTGTTGAAATAATGTATCAGCTAAATTTGTGGCTCTGATTAAGTTATTTAAAGCTGCCTGTGCTCCAGTTGCAAAAAATATAGGTAAAAATATATGTAACAACCTATGAGGTCTGTTGATGTTGTTAAACACTTTTTAGCATAAGAAGGGCACTCATTAAATAAAAAGTATTACTATTGTCTTTGACACTTTCATATATGAACACAGACATCTCAGTTGTCACATTAAGTAAACAATCATTACAAGTTAACTGTGCAGAAGAGAAAAGATAGGACTGGGATGGTTTCACTTAATTACTTGAAGTACTGATCAGTAGTCTTGGGGGGGGGGGTCAAGCAGAAGCACAATAATGAAAATTAATATTTTATAAACTTAGACATACTAAAAATGTTAAACCTATTTAGTATAACCTACTATTTAGTTGGTTTAACATTTGCCAGGTTTTCAAATAAAACATTCAAAATATAATTTACAAAAAAAAGTAGCACAACTGCTTTCAAAATTTAACAGACTGAACCAAAAACAAAAGAAATGTAGCACTTACTTAATCAATGCTTAATACCTTTAAGCATGTTGTCCTTTATAAAAAATGACAGCTTTAGGCATTTCTTACAGCCAGCCAAGTCACTTTGCTTTCTTTAGAAAATTTTTTCTCATTCTTCCTTGCAAGACTGTTCTCAGAAATATTTTATGCATGTATATGGATATATACGGATAACAAAAAATAAGATGCATGAATTAACATAATATATAAATTTGTAAAAAAAAGTTTCTTTGAAACCCTCTTACCTTTTTTAGCTCCCTTTTCCGAGCCTCCTTCCCTGTTAAAATGAAAACATCAGATTCTTGGTCAGATAAACATTGACCTAATTAAACTCAATTTAAATATATCTGATTAAAATATTTAAAATTGAAAACAAACACAAATTAAACTCTTTAAATATAGGACTAAAAATATGAATAGCAGGCAAATGTACAAGATATAACCCATTATTTTCACAAATGAGCCATTTAAACTATTAGATCAATGCCATTGTGTATTGTGTCATAGCTCTATTTTCAACTTGTCTGCAGTTTCATTCTGGATAGGTGTCTACTGTTACACAGACTGTGTATGCGCAAAAAAAAAAAGAGCCATGTATGAGTAGCACTGGATAAGCCCTTGTGTTTATATTTGTTGGCTGCTTTTGGAGTAAGCAGGCACAAAACAACATGCAGCCAAGAAAACAGAAAATCAAAAGATAAAAGTAGAATTTAAGGGAAATAACTAAATCAGCAGTTTGGAGTATCTTGAAAAAGACAGAAGTCACTGGGGATCAGAACCAGATTAACTGGAGCAAAAACTGTGTAGATACTAGAAAAAGAATCAAATGAGTAGGAAAAAAATCTGTTGCTTAAATCACAAGCAAGCTTTACTGAGAAGCAGTATAAATAACAAAATCTGATACTTGAAGATGGCTTCAACAAGCCAGATTTCAAATGTAAACACTCATCAGAACAAAAACAGGAAAGTCAAATTCAAACCTGCTATGAAATGAAAGGCATGCCAGCAAAAATCGTGGACAAACTGATTTTGGAAGACG
Organism: Erpetoichthys calabaricus; assembly: GCF_900747795.2. Classification (NCBI taxonomy): domain Eukaryota; kingdom Metazoa; phylum Chordata; class Cladistia; order Polypteriformes; family Polypteridae; genus Erpetoichthys; species Erpetoichthys calabaricus. Next base: position 35,389,705 of record NC_041405.2, read on the forward strand.
AAACAAAGATAAAACTCAACTCCAATTACCATCAACAGATCCAAAACCTTATCACTTTGTCTCCAATAGTCTTAAGCTTGTTTGCAACTTTGTTTCAGCTAAGGTGAATGTTAATGTAGGAGCATTTTGCACGCTTTCTTTTTTGCATACACAGATAAACAGTTTTAATGCTCTTTAATGCACAATGCATTTTATCTGCTAACCCACCATGCACCTCTCAGTCTTTCTTCGAGTGTAGAGGGAAAAAACCCAAGCTGTAGTAATTTATAGTTACATGCAGACATCTTGTTTAGTTGAGTGAAGTGTATTATAGTCATATGATGCCCATAGTACCAATAATGATGGCAATCATGGTTATAGTTATCCTAAAAGTTCATCAGACAGAGACTGATAATATTGGGTACACTCCTCTACAAGGCTCGGTTGTGTATGTGCTCAACCTGAATTGCAATAAACAGGAAACAACAGAGGAAGGTTAATATGGAATGACAAGAAGTTAGCTTACTACATTGTGCTTTTTTTACAGTGTAAAAATTGCATCAGTATGCATAAGGGTGCATCTTCATGTGTCTCCAAATGGAAAATAAGCAGCATGTCACATATTTTTAAATGCACTGTGCTCCTATGTGGTGATATGAACAGGGGATTAGAATACAATTGATTTACTGGTTAGTTGCAGATTATCTGCATTATGTGGCTTCAGAAATAAACAGTGAAATGCAGTCGTATGAATGTGCTCTTACATCTTGGGCATGCTTGGTCACCTCTGTAAGTCAATTATATTTTTGATTCCTAATGGATTTGCATTGCTATGCAACACACGGCCATTCTGAACTTATTAAACAACATAGGCAAGGAGTAACCCCAGGGAAAAAGTAAATGTTTCTGATTAGCCAAATTCATTTTCTGACTTAAATTTGAAAAATAAAGTCACACATATTCCAAATCAAGCAACACTGAAAATAGTGGGTATGCATTCTCTGCAAAGTGTTTCAAAAGAACAGATGAAGAAAATGGTGGCACCAGTGGACCACAAGTATGATGCACTTATTGCTACAAAAAATGTCAAGCCATATGTATGTTTTATTCTGCTTCATTTCCTTGATGGTTAACTTCAAGTAATTAACTTCACTGTAATAAAGCCTAATCAACTGTTTTATCCTAAAAACATTCAAGCATATAAAAAAACGAAAGTGGCAGTGAGCAAATTTAACTTTAAATGTTCAGGTCTGAACAGCAAACATAATTGAGCTGATGTTACTGTCGTAAGAGTTAAATAGTTAGGACAATGCATAATCTCATTACGATACATTTACAACTTGAACAGAGGGGTGAAACGTCTCAGGAGAATCTGTGCCTTCAAATCTAAAATACTCCAGATTCACTATTAGTAATTTAAATTAAAACCGTCAACAAATTAGATAATTTATGCAAAACAAAGTATAGCGCCTTGCAAAAATATTCATCCCCCTCTGTATCTGTCCTATTTAGTTGCGTTATAATCTGCAATAATAATGGATTTTAACTTGGATTTTATGCCATGGATTTAACAATCCAAATTTATGAAGTGGAATGAAAATAAAAACTGATAAGTTGTGATTGCATATGTATTCATCTTCTTTGCTATGAAACCCCTAAAGATCTGGTCCAACTAATTAACTTCAGAAGTCACATAATTAGTTGATTAGGATCCATCTGTGTTCAATCAAAGTGTCATATGGTCTGTCACATGATGTCAGTATAAACAGACCAGCTCTTAAAGGACCCTCCCCCAATCTCTGCAATACCACTAAGCAAGCAACATGAAGACCAATGAGTACTCCAAATAGGTCTGAGACAAAGTTGTGGAGAAGTATAGATCAGGGTTGGGTTATAAAAAAAAATTCCAAAGTTTAAATATCCCACAGAGCAAATGAAACAATATGGCACCACTACAAACATGACACGAGAAGATCTTCCACAAAAACGCACAGACTGGGCAAGAAGGGCATTAATCAGGGAAGCAACAACGACACCCAGGATGACACTGAAGGAGCTGCAAAGGTCCACAGCAGAGATGGGAGTATCTGTCTATAGGACCACTTTAAGCAGTATACTCCATAGAGCGGGGCTTTATGGAAGAGTGGCCAGAACAAAGTAACTGCTTAAAGAAAAAACTAAGAAAACACATTAGGAGTTTGCCCACCATGAGGCAGACTCCCCTGACACATGGAAGAAGGTTCTCAGTTTAACTTTTTAGCCATCATGGGAAACACCATAACATCATGCAAACCCAACACACTCATTATCCCGAGAAAAACATTCCCACAGTGAAGCATGGTGGTGGAAGCGTTAGGCTGTGGGGATATTTTCCATTGACAGGGACAGGACAACTGGTCAGGATTGAAGGAAAGATGAATGGCACTAAAATACAGGGAAATTCTTGAGAAAACCCTGTTTATATTTGCCAGAGATTTGAGACTTAGACGATGGGTCACCTTCCAGCAGGACAATGACCTTAAGCATACTACTAAAGCTACACTGGAGTGTTTTAAAGTCAAATATTTACATGTTTTGGAATGGCTTAGTCAAAGCCCAGACTTCAATCCAATTGAGAATTTTTGGCATGAAGTGAAAATTGATGTAGACCAATGCAACCTATCTAACTTGAAGGAGATGGAACAGTTTTGTCTTTGAGGAATGGACAAAAATCCTAGTGGCTAGATGTGCTAAGCTAATAGAGACATTCCCCAAAAAACTTGCAGCAAAAGGTGGATCTACAAAGTATTAACTTTGGGGGGGTGAATACCTATACACACTCATAATTTCTATTTTTTTGTCTATTTCTTGTCAAATTATTGATTGTATCACAATAAAAAGAATGCATCTTCAAAGTGGTAGGCATGTTATATAAATCAAACGGTGCTAATCTCCCAACATTCCAAAATTTAATGTCATGTAATGTAACAAAACGGGGTAAACACCGCAATATTTTCACAAGGCAATGTGACTATGGCATTCAGTGATATACCATACCATACCATCTTCAAAAGCCTACTTAATCCTAAGAAGGGTTATGAGTGGCTGGAGCGTATCCCAGCCAGCATGGGACACAAGGCAAGAATAATTCCTGCACAGGGCACCAGTTCAAAATACACATACACACACACTCTAGGACCAATTTAGTGTTACCAACCATCCAACCAACTAATCTGTGTGTCTTTGGACTGTGGGAGCAAATTGGAGCACCCAGAGGAAACCCACGCAGACACAGGGAGAACATGCAGACTCCACGAAGGGAGGATGGGGGACATTAACCTTGGTCTCAAGAATGATATTTTTTATAATAGTAATAGAAACCACTTACTGGCTTGATCAGTGGGGTTCATAAACTTTCCACTCTTGGTGGATGAAGTTGATCTTCTCCCCATGATGATATGTAGTGTCCAAACCTAAAGAAACAAAAACATCACAAACTTTAGAGGGTTACTTTAAGTGTTTTTGTTTTACAATAATAAATACTGAGAACAGAAAAACTTAATGAAAGCAGCATATAAATTTAATAAAAATCACCCAAAATAAATTTAATTCATCTGTAAAAAATAATTCACAAATACAACATAACACGACATTCTCAGTTATCCATTTTTTATCACAGGTATCTATTCCAAACATCACTAGACAGACCACTATATAAATGTTTACTTAATGAATCCTTAATTCTTAAGAATAGATTCTGAACTTTTCTAAATATTTATATTTTCAGAAGAAGCTTTCTTAAGTAGTAGTTTTGAAAATTTTACAAGACTTTGAATCCAGACAACAGAGAAACCAAAGTTTAGTTACTCTTTTAGAGCATCCACTTATTTCAAGTATGTTTTACTGGACTACCAGATATACAATCCTATCAGTGTAAGCCAATATGAATTTGGATATGCCCTGCAATAGTCCAAGGACAATTTCTGCATTGGAAATTTTGCACTGAAATAAAATTTGACACCCCCGAAACCCTGTCCACACAATAAACGGGTGAATAAGTTTCATAAATATTTTATCTACCACCTTTCAGAAGGAATAAAATCCAAAAGCACAGATGCACACTGTTTAGCACTAGATGTGTAGATTTGATCAATTTAAGCATGAGCTCTTAAAATAATTTGCTAACAGTCACATAGTAAGCAGTGCTGGAATTTCACTTGAGGACCTACAGTAGGTACAGATACCACTAGGCCATGACATTTACAGAAAATGCAATGCATCCAAATAAAGATATTTCAGGCAATGAAAGTACTGTAAAAACAGGTTATAATTTAAATTTGCAGATTTTAAGATGATAATTGTGACATCTAATGTCCCTTGTAAAAACTGTGCCTTGGGCCTATTAACTACTACGTACAGTATGCCATGCACAGCAATCAGATGCTTCCTGTAGGAATTCTGACATTTAAGTTCTCAAAAAACTGATTCAGTTTAGCAACATTTTTGGGTTATTGAACAGTGTACTCCTTTTTCAGGTTCTGTCACAAATACTAAATGAGATTTAGGTTTGGACTTCCACTAGACCACTCCTATAAACCTCTTTTTCTTCAACCACTGTGAGGTTGACTTAGTTGTGTTTTTATGACCACTGTCTTGTACATAATTCAGTCACACTTCAATTTCAGGTCAAAGGCAAATTCTACAGGATAATCATTTGATAAAAAACAGAAATTATCATTCTGTCAGAAGTGGCAAACCACGGACATCACCTCAAACCATGCCACTATAGTGACTGGTACTATGATTTCCTCTTCGGTACTTTGCCATGGACCAAAGTCCCACGATTGAGTGCTAAACAACTGAAATAATAAGAAGTCTGCCAATTACCAAATGTTGTTCTTGTGTTTATTACGGATACTGTATGTCTTGGGTTTTCATTTTACCCTTTAGAGAAATTCTGGGAGAACAGTCATCCCAAGGAAGACTAAATATCATACCAATATTTTGTCAAACTATTTTCCTTAACACTAGAATTACCAGAGCCTACGAAAAAACTCGTAAATCCGTCCCACCTTAAATCGCGTCTTAAATCCGTTTGCACCTCTCCGCCAGAGTCCTTTGTCATCTAAATGTGCTGATAAAGCTACTAGCAGCCAGCTATTCCATCCCCCCACCGACTTAGAATGAACTTCTCTCCTAGCTCAAGCCTTGCCTTGATTTGATTACCTGGGATTGAAGTGGAGTTTTACAGTGGAAATAATTCTAGCGTTATTTGGAATACACGCATTTCATGTGTGTTCCATTTCTATAGTTGGCTGTGCAAACACATTTTTAAAACAGAAACGTTTTTCATATTCTAATAGTAAATGACAAAATGTAGGCATAAACTATATAACGTATGAAGCCTGAAGTCCATATATCAAAGAAACACTTTCACAAAAGGTACAAATAAAAGAACACGTGCGCCTTCATTCAAAAAAAAAATAAATAAATAAAAGCCGCGTTAGCATGCCACATTGACACTCTTACTACAACCGCCGCAGTGGCGTAATGGTATCAGCGCCTGACTGGGAATCAGAGGGTGGCGAGTTCGATTCCGCACGGCTCCACTTTGAGAAATTAACTGCTCTTATTCTTACAATTTTAGAATAACAATATAAATTTGATTTCAGTCTGTAACAGGCGGTGTAACTTATGATACTGGTAAAGGTTAGCTTTTTTTTTTTTTTTTTTTTTTTAATTCACTTTTCATTCTCGCAGTCACATTCAGAATCAATCCATACAACCCCATCTGACACAGCTGGTTTCACATAAATAAAAGTGCACTTTTATTCAAGACTATAACCGAAGAATAAAGAAAGCAAGTTACAGTTGGTGGTTGATACGACAGCTTGCGTGGTGCAATGTTAAGAACTGCTGATTTTCCGATCCGTGCTATATAAAATCATCACATTCAAATATTAACAGTTCCCACACACCCAAGGTCCGCCATTCCTACATTTACAACATGTGTACTTGTTGCAGTGTACACACCTCTCTGTGCTATGGTTCCTATTACAGTGAATGAGCACCTGACACTGTACTTTCTTCCCTGGGGGAAGCTGAGGTCTTAGAACGGAAGTTTGTTGACGCTGTATCATCTTTTCTTTTTCCATCGCCTTTTCCTGTAAGAAGCGACGACGAAGTTCCTCTGCAAGGTGAGCCATGAACACTCTTCTTTTCTCAGCGGACCCCATGCATGCCTTATACAGTACGTGTGCGTTCATCGCTGCTAGGTCAAGGATGTTGTACAACACACCTGCGTGTTCCTGTGCGCACTGAACAAGCACGCGCCTTCTGGTCCATGATGTCAACGCCACGCTGGGGAAAAAAGAAAGACAAATATATGTGACATTTTGAAGAAATCATTTTATCACCAGAAGAGCACCAGAATACTTCGTCACACTAATATTTTTTTCATTAGCATACCTTCATGTGGTTGTAGTCTGTGACCGTGTTTGTTTTTTTTTTTTTTTATCTTGCCCAATCTCCACATCATGGTGCATTGTGCTGAGAATGCAGACAGACTTCATCTTTTTGGGCACATACACTGTCAGCATGGCACTGGGAGATCTAAACACCAGCGTGGAGAATTGTTCGTGTACTGAACTGACTTTAGCTGCAGGTGGAAGTTCCCGTCGCACTTTATTCATGGTGCCAAGCAGAGTTGTATTGCGGTGCAGCAGCCTATTAGCCAGCGAAAGTGACGTGAAGAAGTTGTCTGTTGTTACGGTTCTGCCTTTTTGGATTGCGGCAGATTTGGAGACAAAGTACATGTGCAATGCCACTCCTTATTTAGGAAAAGATCCCAGTCGTCCCACGGGAGAAAGACTTTCCGAGTCTGTGGTCATAAAGCTTATGGAGCCATTTCTGGACAAAGGCAGAACCGTAACAACAGACAACTTCTTCACGTCACTTTCGCTGGCTAATAGACTGCTGCACCGCAATACAACTCTGCTTGGCACCATGAATAAAGTGCGACGGGAACTTCCACCTGCAGCTAAAGTCAGTTCAGTACACGAACAATTCTCCACGCTGGTGTTTAGATCTCCCAGTGCCATGCTGACAGTGTATGTGCCCAAAAAGATGAAGTCTGTCTGCATTCTCAGCACAATGCACCATGATGTGGAGATTGGGCAAGATAAAAAAAAAAAAAACAAACACGGTCACAGACTACAACCACATGAAGGTATGCTAATGAAAAAAATATTAGTGTGACGAAGTATTCTGGTGCTCTTCTGGTGATAAAATGATTTCTTCAAAATGTCACATATATTTGTCTTTCTTTTTTCCCCAGCGTGGCGTTGACATCATGGACCAGAAGGCGCGTGCTTGTTCAGTGCGCACAGGAACACGCAGGTGTGTTGTACAACATCCTTGACCTAGCAGCGATGAACGCACACGTACTGTATAAGGCATGCATGGGGTCCGCTGAGAAAAGAAGAGTGTTCATGGCTCACCTTGCAGAGGAACTTCGTCGTCGCTTCTTACAGGAAAAGGCGATGGAAAAAGAAAAGATGATACAGCGTCAACAAACTTCCGTTCTAAGACCTCAGCTTCCCCCAGGGAAGAAAGTACAGTGTCAGGTGCTCATTCACTGTAATAGGAACCATAGCACAGAGAGGTGTGTACACTGCAACAAGTACACATGTTGTAAATGTAGGAATGGCGGACCTTGGGTGTGTGGGAACTGTTAATATTTGAATGTGATGATTTTATATAGCACGGATCGGAAATCAGCAGTTCTTAACATTGCACCACGCAAGCTGTCGTATCAACCACCAACTGTAACTTGCTTTCTTTATTCTTCGGTTATAGTCTTGAATAAAAGTGCACTTTTATTTATGTGAAACCAGCTGTGTCAGATGGGGTTGTATGGATTGATTCTGAATGTGACTGCGAGAATGAAAAGTGAATTAAAAAAAAAAAAAAAAAAAAAAAAGCTAACCTTTACCAGTATCATAAGTTACACCGCCTGTTACAGACTGAAATCAAATTTATATTGTTATTCTAAAATTGTAAGAATAAGAGCAGTTAATTTCTCAAAGTGGAGCCGTGCGGAATCGAACTCGCCACCCTCTGATTCCCAGTCAGGCGCTGATACCATTACGCCACTGCGGCGGTTGTAGTAAGAGTGTCAATGTGGCATGCTAACGCGGCTTTTATTTATTTATTTTTTTTTTGAATGAAGGCGCACGTGTTCTTTTATTTGTACCTTTTGTGAAAGTGTTTCTTTGATATATGGACTTCAGGCTTCATACGTTATATAGTTTATGCCTACATTTTGTCATTTACTATTAGAATATGAAAAACGTTTCTGTTTTAAAAATGTGTTTGCACAGCCAACTATAGAAATGGAACACACATGAAATGCGTGTATTCCAAATAACGCTAGAATTATTTCCACTGTAAAACTCCACTTCAATCCCAGGTAATCAAATCAAGGCAAGGCTTGAGCTAGGAGAGAAGTTCATTCTAAGTCGGTGGGGGGATGGAATAGCTGGCTGCTAGTAGCTTTATCAGCACATTTAGATGACAAAGGACTCTGGCGGAGAGGTGCAAACGGATTTAAGACGCGATTTAAGGTGGGACGGATTTACGAGTTTTTTCGTAGGCTCTGGTAATTCTAGTGTTAACTGTGTTGAACTGTAGCATAACAAACTTATAAAGCCCTAATGCTGACAAATTCTGCTTGACCATAAAAAGCAGGGCAGATTTATATGATGTAAATTCAATCTGTTAATTACAGTACTCACACTGATTAACTAATTTACTGATTGAAAGTCTGTAAACTCCTAGTGAATTCAGCTTCTACAAACAAATTGTCAGATAACCTCACACACCAAACATAAAAGTAGTTTTTCCTATTTTTCACTACAACTCACAAAAGATCTGACCTAATTCACTAATAAAAATATACAGTAATTCAAAAAAATTATACTTTCACAAACACAAATATATTGCAGTTTACGGTCTGACTTGTAGCTTAAGGACAGTTTTACTGGAATAGCTCATTTACTGGGGCATGTTTGTAGTTTTTGAAATCTCTTTGTACTCCAGTGTACATTACCTTGTAATATCTCTTAACAACTATCCCATTTACACTTAAAAATGTATTTCACATTAAAATGAACGAGTGGGATGCAGTTGTTATTTTGTGTAAAAACTAGAAAGAAGTCAAAGAGAAATGTACTGACTTAATATACTTTATGAATCCCAAAGGGTAAAAGTAGCCTGAATATTTAGCATTTATCAAATCAACCCATATTTTTAATACTGATTAATTTATGCTTTAGGTTGAGCAGGTCCACCGCCTATCTCGGCAGCATCAAATTTAGGGCTGGAACCAAACTTGGATGGGGTTAAAATCCAGTTGCCTGGAACCGTTAGGCAGGTGTGCTAATTACTTTATCACTGAACCATCATTTACCATTTAATTCTAAAAAACATTTGATGTTACAGTATTTAAAATGTTTTGGAAGTAAGAAGGGACAGATTTGGTGAGCACACTGCCTAGGCTCTGACAATTTAATGTTGCGGACTGGAAGAGTAACATTGAATGAAAAATGATGCCTAATAAAAATATTCAAATGGTCATACAAATTAAATTAGTTTAAAACAATGAACTAACTTATAACTTATCAAATAATTGATCCGGATGTAATCATAAATCATGTTAAATATTTTCACCCACGGTAATAAACCCGTCCTAAGCATTTATTTCAGCTGTACGTTATGTTGACATTTATACTGTTCCATGTAAAGTCTAAGAATCTTATTTTCTACTAAGAACTAATGCAAGTTAAACCTTGAGATATAATGAATCTCAACTACAATATTACTTTTTTGGATATTTATTTATATATTTTTGTAGCATACTGAGGGAAACCTACACATGGGCGAGAAAGCTAGAAAAGTGTGCTCCTACGAGGTGGACGATTACCCCGCAGGGAAACGCACAGAAAATACTTCATTATTTTGTAAAAACAACAACAAAAACTGCTAAAGTCAGCACCGAAGGGTCCGCAGTACCATCGACTTTTTACAAAGTACGTCAAATCCTTCAACACGGTTAGATTAGGTTTACACGCTTGAACCTCAGTGAATACTGTACTCACTTTTTCTGCACAGAAATTCTTCGGCGCTTAAAGCTACGCCGTACGTCGATCCCAACTTCTTTTCTTTGTGTTTCCGTTTTGCATGCGTTACTATAAATGATGCTTGATTAAACAACTTAAAATCACCACCGTTCACGTTTCTAATACAGTCACCATCTTCTCCATTTGCAGTATGAATCGCATTCAACCGCCATCACCGGAATTACAATTAGAATACACGCAGCACGACTTCCGGAAAACCGGTAGTGTCGTGAGGCAGTCGTCCTCGTCATGTGACATGAGAGATGGTGGTTTAAGGTTGCTGTCAATTTTCATACTGACAGTGTTACCTAGGTTTTTCTGTTTCTGTGTTTTTGTCTCTTGATTATGTTTTTTCATCACAATCATTTGTTTCTTTTAGCACAATTCTTGAACCACAGTTTCTTACATAAATGTATTATTTTGTATATCTTAACAAAAACTTATCAACTCTGCGCATCTCTAAAATGTAATTATTAGTCTGTGCATAATCAAATTAACTTGGTGATTGTGATTGGTGACATGTGCCTTGACATCACATCCTGCATAGTGCACAGGCCTTAATGTCAGTCAGTCATGTGCTGATAGCAAAAGAGGTCATTAAATATCAACTGCTACATTTGGAAGTCACCAAAATCTGTCATCAAAAACATTAAAGAAGGACAGAGGCATAAACGATATTGTGAGAAACTGAAAAGTACAAACAGAAAATTATAAAGGTGAAGTTGTTGATTTGAGTGAGGAAGAGTCCTGTTTAATGTTCTGCTTGAATTTGACATTTCCTGCTTTTTAGGAATATGATTTAGTTTTTTGACACTTAGATTTATTTGGCTGACACGTGCTGCTGTTGTATTTAATTAGAAAATGTAAAACATTTATGTCTATGTTTTTCCGTGTTTGTTTGATTACATGGTCTATGTTTTTCTTAAAAGTTACATTGGCAACACCGCATTCTGATATTCATGTGTTGTAGGACATATAGGAAACAAGAACTTTTTTTTTTGGCAAATTTCAAATAAACAGCTTAACAAGTGGCACCTACTTGTGTAAGAATACAGATTTTTATTGGTTCATTTAAATTATTAGGTCAACAGAAATATAAGAAATGTAAATAAACATAATCCATCCATTTTCCAACCCGCCGAATCCGAACACAGGGTCACGGGGGTCTGCTGGAGCCAATCCCAGCCAACACAGGGCACAAGGCAGGAAACAATCCTGGGCAGGGTGCCAACCCACCGCAGGACACACACAAACACACCCACACACCAAACACACACTAGGGCCAATTTAGAATCGCCAATCCACCTAACCTGCATGTCTTTGGACTGTGGGAGGAAACCGGAGCGCCCGGAGGAAACCCACACAGACACGGGGAGAACATGCAAACTCCACGCAGGGAGGACCCGGGAAGCGAACCTAGGTCCCCAGATCACCCAACTGCGAGGCAGCAGCGCTACCCACTGCGCCACCGTGCCGCCCATAAACATAATCTAGTTTTAAAAATCAACCTTTTTCAAAATAATTATTAATGCATATTTCAAAAATAAAATAAGTTTTCTTTTATAAATATGACATTTCACATACATTTCTCTCTCTCAATTTCCATTAAATTGCTATAATACTGAAAAATATCCTTACCAGTTTATTTTGCCTTCATATTTGCTTTCCAAAATACATTCATTCTGTCATTCAAAAAAAGTCCAGTTATTTCCATTTGTTATATTAGATAAATTATTTTAAAAGGCACTTGCTTTATTTTTATTTTATTTTATCGTTGACATAATATTCCAGTGTACAGTGGATTCAGAAAACATTCAGAACCCTTCACTTTCTGCAAACATTAGTCTGTTTTAGATTTAATTTTAAACAGATACACATGCCAACTCTGCCCCTCAATCTACACAGAATAATCCATAATGGCAAAGTAAAACATGTTTTCAGGAATATTTGGATTTTTTTTTTAATCAAAAAGTGAAATCACTGATTCATATAAGTATTCCAAACCTTTTGTGGTCAAGTGCATTCTATTTGCTTTAATTCTCCTTGAGATGTGACTAGAACTTGATTAGAGTCCACCTGTGCCCTATCCACTTGATTGGGTGTCATTTAAAATGACACACACATGTGTATATAAGGTCCCACAAGTCACACTGCATGTCAGGACAAAAATAAGCTATAAAGTCCAAGGAACTCTGGTATAAAATTTGTGGTGATGCATAGATCAAGAACAGAATATGTTTGTTTCTGGGAACACAATGACTTCAATAATTATGAAATGGAAGAAGTTTGGTAGCACTAAGACTCTTTCTAGAGTTTGTGGTCCAGCCAAACCTAGTAACCAGGCAAAAATGACCTTGCTAGGGGAGGTGACCAAGATCCCAATAGTCTCTCTAACAGAGCTTCAGAAGTCTTCTATTGAGTTGGGGGAACCTGTTGGAAGGATTACCATCTCAGCATCATTCCCTTAATCAAGCATTTACTGTAAAATGGCTAGACAGAAGTTACTCTTAAATAAAAGGAATCTGATAGAATTTAAAGGATTCTCAGAGCATGAGGAAAAAGATTCTCTGGTCTGAAGAGACTAAAATTGAATTCTCTGTGCAGAACTCCAAGCAATATGTCTGATAAAGAGCAGGTACTGCCCATCACCTGCCTAACAGCATCCCTCTAGTGAAGCATGGTCATGGCATGCCAGGAACGATATAATAAATTGTCCAAATCCAGCTGTGCAATGCTTTTAAAGACTTACCCAGAAGATCTGAAGCTGTAATTGCGGCCAAAGGGACTTCTACAAAATACTGATTCAAGGGTCTGAATACTTATATGAATGAGAGATTTCATGTTTTGATTTTTAAGAAATTTGCAAACCTTTCTGAAAGCATGTTCCCACTTTGTCATTAGGAGTTATTGAGTGCAGATTGGTTGGCAAAAATGACAAAAGAATCAATTTAAAACTAAATCTACAATATAATAAACTCTTCAGAAAGTTACAGTGTCTGAATACTTTCTGAAACCATTGTAATTTAAAAATATTTCTGCATGTTGCTGAACTACTTCTATATATTTTTCATAGTATTTAGAGACCTTCCAAAAGTATCTTGTTAGGAATAACTGTGTCACATGCATTTTATAAGGTCTGTTGAAACTGCATAAGAAACAATTCCAAATTATTTTAAATTACCTGGGATTGTTTATTTCCAATGTATATTTTAATATATATAAACCTTTTGAATTGAAGTGTAAACAGTGCGACTTCTAATAATATCTTAAAAGCACATCAATCATATTATAATAGCCAAAGTTTATATTGTGGTGTAAGTTTCCTATGGGAATAGCAGTTGCCAAGCCAAACAACCTATTTGCTTTCATTACATGTTTATTCTTAATTTCATGATGACACTTGCATTGGCAATAGCTGGTTAGACAAGACTTCCTTCACACTTAAAGTAACCTTCATCTTTGTCTGGAAAATTGTAGAGCCCTCTAAGAGATATTAATTAATATTTATTTTAAATACCACATTTCATCTAGTGCCCCATTATAAGGCTGTTTGCACATAAATAAGAACATAAATATCATCTTTATATTGTGTCACAGTCTCCTACCAAAAGACTATGGGCCTCATGTATTAACAGTGCGTAGGCACAAAAATGTTGTGTTTGCCTGTTTCCATGCTCATGTCAAGCCTCAAACCATGCGTACGTATGTTTCTGCTTGGTTTTGTAAACGGGCAGAACCCAGCGTCAAAGCAGTGCTTCTGTTTCTTTGTGGTTTCCCTTTCTTTTTCATATTCACATTTATGATGTGGACTTTATCAAATATACCACAATTAATTGAATATTCTTTACAAATTTAAGACACTTGATTGTAATAATTCTGTAACAATATAATGGTGCACAGAATGGTCAAACTATTCCAACTACCATGGCTGCTTCAGTGTTGTTAGAAGACATTGCAAATGGAAGAATTAGAAGAGAGCACATATGTACAAATCATACTGACTTCTTGTCCCATGGTGATGACTCACTTCTAAGTTGATTTAGATTTCCAAGAGCTTCCAAGAACTGCATGCTGTTAGTATACAAGGATGTATAGTTGGTATAATTTTATGCTGAAATGCATTAAAGTACTGTATGTACAGTATATTACTTTTTACAGATAAAATACTACTAGTGTATGCATGTGCTTGTATTCAGCCTATAATGAGCTGACGCCCCATCCTGGGATTGTTCCTATCTTGCGTACGATGCTTGCTGCGACTGGTGTGACCCTTGATGAATGGATGGATGGAATAATTAAACATGTATAATGAAGATTTTTCAATGTTCTTTAAAGGTTTAAAGAAGAACACTTAAAAGAAGCATTCTAAGCTTACAGCTGGTTTTACATTTATTACAGTCACTTATTGTGTGGCGATTGGTTACGTGGAGAAAGAAATTGGAAGTACAGGAATTGATGGTTGGTACATTTGACAGAGGCACTACTACTGCAATAAAGAAATCCCATCCAGAAGCTGCAGCTACTGCATTAAACTGTCTCTAAGTCTCACAATCACCTTTATTTTTACTTACCAACAAGACCACAAAAATACTAAAACATCTCCTCTTGTTACACCGGCTCTCTCTATATCTACAAGAGAAAACCACTTTTTGAGGAAAAGGAATATGACCTTACAATTAGGGGTATTCACAACTGGCTGTGAATCTCTTCCAGGACAACAGTAAAATGAGGCAATGAAGGCAACATCATCTGTTTCCCCGCCACTGTTGGATTCCATGGACTGTCACTGATGCACATGGTCTCAGCAAGACTACTCTGTCCAAATCTATGCAAATAGTAGCCAGACTATTGTACCATGAACTAAACTGCATGCAACTTCCAGTAGAAGGGGATGGCTTGCATGATGCTAAAGTTGTTTTCATACCATTGCAGGCATATATTGCATTATACATGCAGTAGATGGAATGCTCATCCCTATTCACACTCCCAGCCTCTTTAATCCCATCTACACCTGTCAAAAAAGGTTCTTGACACCAAATATCCAGGTGATATGCAACCATTATCTACTTTTTACATACATTGTGGACAAGTGGCCTAGGAGTACACACAATGCTTATATCTGGATGAAGTCTGCATTGTGTCAGAAGGCAAGAGATGGTGCGTTTGCTAGTTCCTGGTTACTGAGAGACAGTGGTTATCCTCTTCACGAATACCAGCTAACTCCAGTGTTGAATCCCCAAACTGTGGCTGAAAAGAGGTATAACACCTCACACCAAAGCACATACACTGTTGTGGGGCACATTCTGGGTATGTGGAGGATGCAATTCTGGTGCCTGCACAAGTGCTCAGGGGCTTCTACAACACTTCTTTATTTTTTGCCACCTATTGCATAAGTTGTTTTAACTCCTCTTTTGTCAATTGTTGTGTCCTTTTCCTATAGCTGCTCACCATTGTTCTTTTTTATAAGAAAGCTATGTCACATTTTGAACCCATTTGAAGATTTTCAACTAAGATGTTAAATTAATTTGGCATTTATTTTGTGTGCTTTCATGTGTTTTAATTTAGTTTTGTTGCATTTTTTTCACAATTGCAGATTTATTGTTACTATACTATATACTATATATTCGATTTTGATGTTCCCATTATGGGCAGTTTTATTTACCTGATTTTGACACTGGAGAGGAGCCAACAAAAATACTTTTAACACATTTGTTAAATATCAGAAGAAGAAGGGCTTTGAGAAACTTTTGCAAAAAGTATTCTTTCTTTACTTACGTTTACTGTCTTGATCATTATTCATAAGGATCAATCATTTTCGAGAAATGCATTCCAGACTGGGATCATCATAATGAATAATGCATTTTTATTTATACATTTGCATTTGTGAATAATGAGTAACAATGATGTCACTTTCACTATTCTTACCATGTACCCATTCTTTCCCTGTACCATTTTATTCCAATATAAGGTCATGACTGAGTAACATCAGATTTCTTAATAACATCAGATTCAAGGAAGAAACTAAACCTTGAAGAGTATGCAATCCATTACAGTACACATTCACTCACTCACACTGGGTTAGTTTAGAATTTCTAGTCAACCTAAATTGTATGTCTTTATGTTATGGGAAGAAACCAAAGAATTCTGAGGAATACATACAGACACAGGGAGACCATACTAAATCCCATTGGGATTAATAAAGTATCTATCTATCTATCTATCTATCTATCTATCTATCTATCTATCTATCTATCTATCTATCTATCTATCTATCTATCTATCTATCTATCTATCTATCTATCTATCTATCTATCTATCTATCTATCTATCTATCTACTCAACTTAACACAGATAATGTGTGTGCTAGAGCTCAGCAGCAGTAAACATTAACACTGTACTACTGTGTCATTCAACATTCTTAATGTTAATCTCCATATGAGAGAGAGGTTGGAAGAATGCACTGATACAGCGCATTGTGGCACTCACCACATGACGAACCACCTCAGGATTCCAAATTAGGACCTGAGTGCAGCCATGCAACGGATGACACTTCAGCACCACACTGGAATAGTTGCGAGGTTTTATTACAGAGGCTGGAGTTTTCCCTGCAAGTTGGAGGACATGTTTGCAGGGCTGGATGCAGGTTAACATATACCCAGGACAGTGCGATTGCAGGTTAAGGCCCTTGCTCAAGAGCCCAAAGGAGTGGAATCACTTCTAGCATTTATGGGATTCAAACCGGCAACCTTCCAATTGCCAGTGCATTTCCATAGGCTCAGAGCCCTTAGAATCCCCATGAGCTGAAACTAAAAAGATTAAATCTTCTGATTTCTCATCTTTCCTTATCATCATGAAGCAATTTGCAATTGAATGGATACGGTGGTACAGTGGATAACATTGCCTCCTCACATGTTCAGGAGTCTGGCTTTGAACCCCTGCCTGGTCAATGTCTAGATGGAGTTTGCATGGCTTTCCCAAATATCTTTTTCTTTATTTTTTCTGGTTTTCTTTCACATCCCAATGACAAAGTTAATAACTAGTGACTCCAAGTTCAGTTTTAAGTGTGTGTGTAAGAAGATGAGATAATTTTAATCTCTCCTTTTTACATACTAATATTCTTAGAGCTTGTAGAGGTTTTTATGGGATTATTTTAATATATGTTAGTTACAGCTGACAGTTTTATACAAGGTTGGATATAATACCAAAGAAAAAAGTTACAAAACATTTAGCTTATGTTACTGCATTGTATAGTGTGGCATAGTGGAAGACTGTTTTATAACAAAGTACAGTATGATTATCCCTCAAACATGTAGAAAATCATTGGTTTCAAGTGTTTTGTCCCATAGATATACACATCACTCAATTATATATTTATACATTTTAATATAAGAGGCACCCTATAATACAGTCTTCAATCATTTTAACACTTTCAAATACATTTCAAAACTTCTAACAGTCTAAAAGAACATACATATCATCCAGTACTTTCTGTGCTGACATAGATGATAACTTGTCACATTGAAAGCTTTGTTTCACATTGTACTTGGTGCAGTTGTGCAGAAAATGCAGATTCTTGCTCCCATCAATGGCTGGCAAATTTAACCCCGGCCATTTTTGGGCAGATGGTGGCCTAATCATTTAGTGGTTACATAGCAGAGGGGTCAGGGTGGTTGGGCATGGGTGTCCTCTGTTATTCATATTCCGAATGGTCTAGAAAGGAATAGGTCCATAGTATTGTTGATAGGCAGCGAGGATCCCAGCAGTCTCTGCCATGTGCTCGCAAGCCAAGTTGACTTCACACACCTCACGCAAACTGGAAAAAAAAGGGAGAAAGAAACAGAGAAAAAACTAAACAGATTACTCATGAGCATTCATGCTTCCAGAATCATTCAGAATAAATTATCATAATTGTGGTCAATGTATGATTGAATGTTTTATTAGCAATTGCAGTCTTGCAGAAAAAGTGTCTTTATAGATTGATTAAACTGTAATTTTTTTTGCTATCTTTTTTTCCTATCTTCCAATGCTGTCATTGGTTGACGGGATGTCAAATCCTTACATTTACATTTACGGGGTGTTGCCTCATGCTTCACATTTTTTAGCATTTCAACCCTATCATATGTACATGGATATGATGAATTAAATATTTTTAAGGATTAAAAACATAAAAGTATCTACACATCTATAAATAAGTACAAGGTGTAACAATTAAGACTTTTTGTGTTTAAATATTTCATGTTCTGTTTTTTCTATGAATATCCAGTTCTTATTCTATAAACTAAGGCTTTTGTGCTTGACAACCTGTATGGTAGGTAGAGTAACTTTGGACTCTGTATTGTGGACATCCATTTTGAAACCCATTTGACTCCATTAAAGGTCTTTGAGTCCAGAACCTATCCTGGCAGCAACAGTCACAAGGAGGTATGCACCTCTGCTCATGCCAGGCCACTGCAAGGTAAACCCAACTCACTCCAACTCACACTTACTCAGAGTAGTCCAATTTGGAGTTACTAAATAAACTAACATGCAAGAATATGAGTGGCCAGAGGAAAACCAACACACACATTGGAAGTACATAAATACCAGAAAAAGACATTTCTGAGGCAAAAATTAAAACCCTGAAGCAATAGCAGCCACCATGCCATCTCATTATCCTTGGATAAGCATAAGATCATTTGTATGGTTTTTGGAATGATCTGCAAAAACTCTCTGTTTCCTTTCTGTTAGGTTTACTAGTGTCTGTGCAATGATAAGAAATGAATATTTTTTTAGTATACTGTAGTTTATTACCTTTCCAGCTGCTGGGGGCTGTAATTTGCATTTCTCTTCAGGCGCTTCACAAAAGAAGAGGCTGTGTCTCGCTTCACAAAGAAGTCTAAAGGAAAAGAAGAAAAAATAACAGCTTACATTAACGCAATTCAGTTGTATCAGTAGGACAATAAGGAGAATTTTTTTTACAACAGAGACTTGCTTGAACCTTGTCACATTTCAAACATTAGTTAAAACAAATCTTGTGCCATTTAGTTTGTGTGAATGTGTTTGTATTGTCAAGAGTGTTACTATTGGAATAGGCTAGTGGGAACTAAATTAAAGGGAACATAGAAGGTTTTTTTAGGGAAGACCAGAGAACTCAAGTGTCCATTTATTTCATTCATGATGTGGAGCCTGCTGATCTGTAGGAAGAATGGTATTTTCTTCATTTAGGTTCTCACAGACACAGCCAAATGATAGTAACCTTGATTGTTATTACACATTAAATCTAGTTATGTTGAACTAGTGTTAGGATAATTAGAAGAGGGCATAAAGTAGCTTCACTGCAAACCATCTGATTCAGGTAGACCTGACAGCTTTGTTAGCTGAGTTTTGTTTCTTGTAGATTAGTTTTATAGTTACCAGAGATCAACCTCATACGATGTAACATTAATCTCACTTACTTATATATTTCTCACTTGGTTATTTTTTTAAGAAGTTTAGTTTATAATCTCTTGTTAGTCAAAGAGTGCACCCTAAAGGGAGTATTCAAATTACTTCTTTCCATTATAGGTACAATAATACACTAATAAATCTACATAGTCTAGTCGAAAATATGTGTATTTTATCATTTCCAGACAGTACAAGTTTAATAAATGCCCACATTATAATTAAATCAACGATAATGTTTTAAAGTTCATGAGATATACTTACAGCAGTTGACTAGTGAATGTCTTGGGTAATCAGGATAATTTATTCATTCATTTAATATTAATTTGAGATCAGTATAGTAAGACATTTAAACTGTATTCTGAATTAAATGCTAAGTACTAGGAAAAGAAAAGCTTGGCAGAGAATTCCCTTTAGTCTGTGGGCAGCATAAAATGATCAATGTACACACGTTCATTCTTCTTATAAAGATACAGCTATAAACAATAAATAAATTCTATTAAACCTGCTTTATTGACAGCAACATTAATATCTGTATAGAGCACTTTGTGGCAGTGCTTACTATGAATGGCACTTTACAATGACCCAAAAACCATATGAATACTGTATCAATTACTTAAAACTTCCATTGCTTCCTTACTTTTTACTCTGCTAGTGCATTTTTCAGAAATGGTTACAATTTATGCATACAGTAAGTCATGTTTAAATAAGAAAACCATTTACCTTCTGAACTGTGAGAATCAGGGGCGCTAACAGAGTTGTCAGAATCTGGAAAATATTATCATGGCATTATTTTCATTTAAAGCTTCAAAATACAGTATTTATTATTTGACTTTTGTCTGTATATAAATATAGTATACATCTAACTTTACACCTGCTGTGTTCAGTTTATCTTGCTATCACAGAAGCAACTGGCACAAAGAAAGAACCTAGCATGATGGGAAAAGTCTGAACTTCTTTTGCCTTGCCTTCCTCAGTGTTTAAATATATTATATGTAAAATATAATACCAAGCATATTACTACTTTTTAGTAGATTATTCATAGCCTTTAACACATTAGTAAATATACATCTGAACACCAAGAAAGCATACTAAAGTCTGAAAAAATTAATGCAATATTAAAAATGATTTAATACATGTTGTCATTTCAAAACACCATCATTATAGCTGAAAGAAATAGGTTTCTTACAATGTTATTAGACCTTTATTGATAAATCAATAAATATACTTGAGCATGTTTTTTCATAATCCAATAAAACAGAAGCAAAGATGAACATTTAAAGAGTATACTCACCCCCATGACAGAGGCAAATTGCGATGACAGCACAAAGAACAGCAAGTGTCAGGTTCCTCATGTTTGCCTTCTTCAATTGCTTTCTCTCTTTTGAGATGCCTTTAGATGATTTCCGTCTTGATGTGATTTCCTATCTGGTGTCCCCTCAAATTTATACTCTGCCACACAGTCTAACGCCCCTCTACACACCACCAAGTCAAGTGCCAAGGTCAACCCACAAGGTCCACGTCCGACTGAATTGAATAGAAAAGCCAAAACAAAAAAAAAAAAAAGTGGTCAACCACATTGGGAACAGAGCCAGGACCTATCTGTCTTGTGTGGTGATCAGTCTCTCTTTGCTTCAAATTCCACAAATATACACTAGTATGATATGTTTTATTCTTTTTGTGCTTTTTTCAGACGTTTTCAGTCATTTTTAAAATTACTGAGCAGGAAACTGCTAACTCTGAATAATATTTTAATCTTGCCCCATCAGTGAACCTAGGAAGGCTTCTCCTTGCCAGGACCATACAAATTTAGATTTGCAAGTGTTGTTAATCAAGGAAATCACTGACAGGTAGATTATGCAGGCAAACATGAACGGTGGATAGGAGTCTATGTTATTTTTGATTATATTTGGTGGAAGGCAAGCAGGTAAGCTGTCTTTCTTGATGTAGTTTCACACAGTAAGACATGTTACAAGAAGATAAAAGTTATAATACTTGCATTCTGCTATCTCCCTCCCAAACACTTAAAAATAATACTAAATCTTTGTAATTAAAATTAGATCAAGTGCCATGATGGTTTGTTGAAAGATGAAAAATGAATGTATATTAGATACAATGTAAGGTATACAATTAATTTCAATAACAATGATTCACATACTTAGTAAACATATAATCTAAGGAGTGTTTCATGTTAAGAATATTTCTAAATAATATATTGAATATTTACTCAAGTGTAATTTTCATTTTTTTTGCTTTTATTCTGTGTATAGAGTTAACTTAAATTTAGTAAATACTAGCTGTCCCCCATAGCTCTGCCTACGTAGTAGTGAAATAGGACAAACTTTAAAAAGCAATAAACAAACAGGTATCGCTAGCTAAGTGGAGTCAAGGTACACTCCAAAGCGTGATGAACAGTAAATTGACTCGGAGGCTGGCGCGTGACTAAGGAGGGCCCTGCCTGGCTCCCCACTCCTGACATCACGCTTCCCCCTCCCCTCTCGGATTAGCACAAATAATTACGGTAACTCCTGCAAGTGAACTATGATATTAAGCGCGATGAGAAAAGTCACAAAAACAACCGGAATGTTCAAGACAATTCTAGAAAAAAACCCAATCTAAATATGTTAAGTAGTTTTCTTGTGAAAAGCAGCCAGGCAGACAGACGTTGGATTTTATATATAGAGAGATTTGTATTGGTACAGTGGCAGTGTACATACTGCAGCCATCTCATATTTAGAGAGTTTGTGTGTTCAAATCCCAGCCTTCCCATTGTGTTTATTCCTTGCATAATCTCCCAATTTTGCTATGGGGTTTCTCAAGGTACTTATTTGCAATGCAAAATTGTGAGATGAGAATGGAAGTATCCTGCAATGGAATTGTGTCCAACAAGAGCTTTTTCCTGCCTTGTCATCAGTGTTGCAGATTTAGTCCAGATCCCTGTATCTGAGAACTGGAATTAACAGATTCAGAAAACGGATGGATGGAAGTAATATTTAAATATATTGTGGAACTAAAGAGTACAAAAACAGAAAAAGGTTTGGGGTAGTCACTCCATATATTTGAAAAAACAAGTAAGTTTTAGCAAAGAAATGTGTTTTTACAGGTTTGAGTCCAATACAGAAATGAGTAAAACTAATGCAAATTGTGGTTATATAGGTGAACTGAAGGAAATGATGTCAGAAGGGCTGGAACTAGAAGTGATGACAGAATAACCGGAAAGAGAAATAATGTCCTTAGACTCAGGTGGGATTTCCTTCAGCTGGTCTTCAGAAGAGCGAACACTGCCATCCCCTGGTCTGGCAAGTAATTGCAATCATTTAAGCCCTTTAGGTGCCTCCCATGCACACGTATGTGACAGTGTCTTAAGACTCGACAGAATGTTGTGCCCCAGTAAGAAACAATGAACTAGACTATTCGATAGATATGACACAGTGTTTTGTGCTGCTGTTGCACAGAACGTGTCCAAATTTAACTTCTGCTACCAGTTATTTTCTGTGTGCAGTCTATGCATTCTCATTTTGCCTGTTTGGGTTCTCCTCCATCTTTCCTAGGATGTGTGTGTTAATAAGACTATGAATGTTGTGCTATGTGTCTTTCTAAAGTATTCCGAGATCTGACACTATGCCAACTCACCGCACTTGTATTCATATTTATAATGCAGATTATAAAGTTGCTGTTATCTATATTCACTTCACTGCAGCCTTGTTTGGTGCATTATTAGTAATATACACACATAAAACTACACAAGTTTATAGATGCAGCACTAAAAACAGAAAATGTAATATGTGACAAAATAGAAAAAATCGTATAATATGTTATAGCCCTGATAAATCAGCTATTCACCTGGATATTTCAAATAAGTGACTATAAACTTTATTTCTGTAAAACTTTCCTTGATTGCTAGTCTTTATATTCTTCTCATCTTTCTCAGCTCAGTTCTCTCTCTTTAGCTTCTCCCATCTCACCAGCCCCTCTAGGTGCTCTTCCTCGAAATAACCATTGACTGGTTTGTTTCAGCCTACTCAGTCTATTATGACTAAATTTTGTTTAAGCTGTTTGTGCTTTCCAATTATAGTTGTACAATATAACAGCAAAATAGTAGTGCATTCTTATTAATGGGATAGAGAGGTTGGGAGCATTCGCTGATAGAGCGTTGCCACACCCACCACATGAGGAACCACCTGGATTGGGACCCGAGTGCAGTGGGTGACACCTCAGCACCACACTGGAACAGTGTGAGGTTTTTTGCGGTAGCTGGAGTGCCAATTCTGCCACCAACCCCAAAGTTTTCCCTGTAAGTTGGAGGACCTGCTTGCAGGGCTGGATGCAGATTAACGTCATACTGAGGACGAAGTGCCTTGTTCAAGGGCCCAATGGAGCAGTGTCACTTCTGCCATTTAGGGGATTCGAATCGGCAACCTTCCGATTGCCAGCGCATATCCCACCACTCCAATATATATATTAATGGGTCCACATGAAATTTTATAAATATATTTAATCCATAAATGTTTTTTTCCAAAACCTTTACAGTAGTATTTCTAGAAATTAATCAAAGTATCAATATTGTGCTCACTGCCTCTATACTCTTTGCCGCAAATGCAGTGTAATCTAAACTAGAATGGCTCACTCATGAATAAGTGTCCTGCTGAATGTAGCACCCACATAGTGAAGGGCTTTTTATAAATATATGAGACAGCAAGACTGCCAGAATACAATTAAGAATGAAGTCAGCTAATAAGGATTTAGCTACCTGCAACTGTTTACAATTTGCCACTGATGCAGCATCTTCAATGTGTCACCATAACAACAAATAAACAAAGTGTCTCAGCGTGGTGGCACACTGATTAGTGGTACTGAACACAGAACTACACATCTGTATGAGTTTTTCTGTGGGTATACTAGCTTTTTTCCCACATCCATAAAGATGTGCAAGTTAGCTGAACTGGTGTTAAATTGGTGTGTGTGTGTCAGTGCACTCTGTGATGGACTGATGGCCTTTTAAGGGCTGGTTGCTTGTGCCCTGTGCTGCTGGCATAGGCTCTAGCCCCCATGAAGTTGAATGGGAGTTAATTGGTTTGTTACGGTATATCATTTATTAGTAAAATGGATAAGTATATTGACATTGAGAAAATAAGTGGAATTGCAACTTGATTATTTAATATTAGATGGAGTGTCCTGTAAAAGATATTTGTTGAATGGTGCAAATAATCGATAATACAATGAATATCTTCCTTTGAAGTTACACATTAAAGATGGCAGATAAATGGAATGGAAATTCAAATTCAAATGGTGTTGTGAATGCATTCTTCACATCACCCATTCATCTATTGCTTATAAATAGAAGATGTCTGTTTCACCCCAAGAATCGCTTTCAAATCTTTTCTGTAAATGGTTGTTTCAACTCTCTGGCCATTAGGTATGGCTTTATTGCAAATCACAATAAAAATCCATTTTAAGGTGCTTCCCAGAACTACATTTAATTTTTCCCAAAATGTATGTTTTAGAAACATTTTTATCAGCTCAACTAATTCATTTCAATTTAAATATGTTTCTTTTTCAGGTAATGGCACGGTAGTTAAAATATTTTTCCACTAGGTGGCAGAAAAAGCCAAGCCAGTAGTTTCAATTTGTTTTTTCTTCTTTTTCAGTAAAGCTAAACTAAGTGAAACACCTGTTGATAATCACAGTGTAAACATCCATTCATCCAACTTTCCATTTTCTGAAAACTGAATTTTCCATTAGAGGTCCATGGGAGTCTGGGTCTTATTCTGGCAACAACAGCCACATTAGTTCCTTTAAATCAAAAACACTTTCTTATTGTTATACAGATAAATGCTTTATATTGTATAAAAGCAAACAAAATGAATACACTATATATATATACAGTAATCCCTCCTCCATCGCGGGGGTTGCGTTCCAGAGCCACCTGCAAAATAAGAAAATCCACGAAGTAGAAACCATATGTTTATATGGTTATTTTTATATATTTTAAGCCCTTATAAACTCTCCCATACTATAATAAACATTTCATGCACAGTTATACAACATAAACCCTTTGTATTCTCTTAGATATTAGGTAAGATTCGTTGAAATTATGTATGTAAACACAATTTACATACAGTAAAACCTAAATATTATTTTAAAGATATCGAGCGTCTCCGATATCAATACGTTACAGCCATTACAACAGACAGGCCACCAGCAATAAATACGTACAATGCAAGAAAAATTGTATACAGTAAAATGTGTGTACAGCGACACTAAACTATGTACATGTAATAAGTACTGTACGTAAATAATTAATTATGGTTACTCACCAACAATGACACGACGACTTGTCCGATAACGATGAGTTTAATTTTACTGCACAACAAAGGATAGCGTTACAGCTTTTCTAAAGGAGCCTCTTCAGGCGACTGTTTAGCACCGCCGTTGTTCTTCTTCCATCACTCTTCAATCCAAATCCCTAAAGCAGATTCCATCCAGACTACTGCCTTATCACATCCACTTGCAACTTGTTTTGCACCCTGATTAAAGGACACTGCGGCCGTAGATCTTATATGCTTTTCCTCCTTTTTAAATAAAAAGAATCGTGGACTCATTGATGCTGTAATTGTGTCCTGCAGCGGTGTAGCTGTTTCCTTCCTTCAACATATCCAAAACTTTTACCTTTTCTGCAATCCTGAAGCATTAGCAGTAACGTGCATTAATGTTGAATGAGTGAGATTAGACTTCCTGGTTAATGCAGCACTCCGTTGCTGAGCCAATCAGCAGCACACAGGAACTTAACCGAGTGCTCTGATTGGGTAGCTTCTCAGCCATCCGCCAATAGCGTCCCTTGTTTGAATGCAAATGCGTCCCTTGTTTGAATTCAAATGGGCAAATCAACTGAGGAAACACACGTACTGTAGACCGCAGACATCTGCGAAGCAGTGAAAAATCCGCGATATATATTCACATATGCTTACATTTAAAATCCATGATGGAGTGAAGCCGCGAAAGACGAAGTGCGATATAGCGAGGGATCACTGTATATACCTTTCCAAATGTTTCTTTTATATTGGATGTGTGTATGGGAGTGTAGGAGTGGGTTTGCAAGAGGTTCCCAAGAACAAGAGCATCACCAAGTATGCACAGGGCAGGAGGTCAACCCACAGAAAGCCTCCAGAGATGTAAAAGAGCCAAATGGCAACATTAAAGGCCTTGCACATGTCACTAGGAGCGAGTGTATGTGACCCTCTAGAGCCTGTAAGTCCAGCTGTTTACGCTGTAAGCAGGGCCGATGCCACCATTAAGGCACTAACTTAAGGGGTAGATCACTGGAGGGGCGGACCCAACAGCTACCGAACAGTCGGTTGGCAAACTAATAAGCTCGGCCTAGGGTACACTATAACCCAGCACCAGCACTGTGTGTAAAACCATTAGGAAGAAATACTAGCATGAATATTAGAAAGAGGTGGCATTCAGGGGGAATTATGCAATGCTTCTCCACGATTCTTGAAGGCAGATAACCCAACAGTTGGTACAGATATCTGTCCCTTTGGCCAGAGAGCTTAAGAAAAGGAAAGGAACGCCATGAATGGCAGCACCCCCTGACTACTACAGAGCACATAGTCCCAAAAGTAAATGTTTGGGACAGTGGTGTCCCTCTAACAAAACAGTAACCTAGATAATTGCCTCACAAAGAGTCATTTAAAGGGTAACAGAATGCTAGGGGTGCAGGGATACAAGGAGCTGTTAGCACGGTCCCCAGCCTGTTTTCTTCAGGAGTCAATGTATGGCCACCCTTACACTGGAGGTGATTTTGGTTCTTCAGCAGAAATCACTCTGCCAGTTACAGATTTAGAGAAAGAAAGAGAGAAAGTTGAGGTGAACAGCCCATTTTTTGTTCTTTAGTTAATTCTCTCTGTTTGTGTAATTTCATCTCCCTGGGGTCATTCTAGGTATAGTGTTGCTATTAAAATTACTGCCTTTTATGACTACTTACTTTAAAAAATACTTTGTAGCAATTAAGGGGTTTAATCAATCATCATTGTTCATTTTTATTATAAATTTAAACACAGAAGAGCAACATGTCAAAAGAAAAGCTTCGCTGACCTTAATATTATTATTATTACAGGGAGATTTTGTTGAAATGCAAAAGATCCAGCATAGTAAGCTGGAATTTGCAATCAAGTTTTAATCTCTTCCTCCCTTGGTTCTTATTTCTGTTTCACCTTCACGCTTACTTGTAAAACATGTAGAACATTTGGAAACTCTATTTACATGTAGGAGGTTTCTTGTTTAATGTGTTTGTGAACATTTTCAAATATCTGTACAACAAAAGTTGGTATTAAATAGTAGCAATGAAGATTAGTATCCTATTCTTTCTTTGCTTTAAACAAAAAGAAAGTACTTAAAGCAAACGATGTACTAAAAACAAAAATTACATGTCAAGTTTCGTAGGGTTACTGTACACTGTATATGATGTGTATACAATGTTTGCTTTAATTTCTAAATGTAGAGACATTCATCTGGCAGTGTAGTGGTTGAGCTTCATGCTTGATGTAAAGTTTTCACGAATAGCCTGCAACATGAAACAAGGAACAATGGTTTGTTTCTTTGAATTTGTATGGTCACTCCTCCATTGTCAAGAAGATTATATGGCATGGATGCCAGCAGTTTGTATTTTATTATTTACTTTTGCAGATAGCAGAAACAACATTGTCATTCAACAAAGCAGGAATCAATCTTGCTTGATTGCAAGAGCATTTAAAACTGAAAGTAAAATACTTGAGCAGCAAATCCATTCAGTTCTTTCCATATACAGTAGCTATAACAGCTAATAACAGTTCTTATCATCATATGTACTGCAGCATCTTGACAAAAGAAAACAATCCACACATAAGTAGGGAACATTTAGTGTATGGCAGAAATGTGTCATTTTACTGCAACATATACTGAGCCCATTTAGACATCTCTATTTGACATTGTGCCAAGATTCAACAGCATTTTAATAACACTAGTGGTATACCATAACTGGCATACAATGGCATACTATGGCAAAATGTGATGCCTAACCACAACACATAAATTCACAGACCAACTGTTTTAAGCAATTTTATCAAAACATAACATCCATCCATTTTCCAACCCGCTGAATCCGAACACAGGGTCACGGGGGTCTGCTGGAGCCAATCCCAGCCAACACAGGGCACAAGGCAGGAAACAATCCTGGGCAGGGTGCCAACCCACCACAGGATACACACAAACACACCCACACACCAAGCACACACTAGGGCCAATTTAGAATCGCCAATCCACCTAACCTGCATGTCTTTGGACTGTGGGAGGAAACCCACGCAGACACGGGGAGAACATGCAAACTCCACGCAGGGAGGACCCGGGAAACGAACCCAGGTCCCCAGATCTCCCAACTGCGAGGCAGCAGCACTACCCACTGCGCCACCGTGCCGCCCAAAACATAACATAGCACTGTTAAACATGAGTTAGATTAAATGCATTTAAGGATGTTATGTTATAATTTCAACAGATGACCCAAATTAACTGTCAAGTTTGAAAAGTAGAGCTCAGTAGATCGGGATGTGGTTCAATGTAAATATGCAATAAAAAGAAATGCAAAACAAAAATGCAGAAAGGACAGTGCTAAAATAAAAAGATAAACTTTAAGGATGGAAAAATCATTGCTAATAAGTGAAAAACAAAAATAACATATTCACCTTTTTTGTCTACCCTGGCTATTTTCTTACTCAGGTTCCTTTGTATAGTAAGTAACCTTTCCACTCTCACAGCTGATGAAAGCTACGCAGCTGAACCATTGTGTCTCTAATGTCCTCAAACCATATTATCATATATTCACGTTATGATGAGTGAATTTAACTTGCACATTTGTATTTCATATGATCATTGAAAATCATTGAGTAATGCATACTGGTTTTAACTTAAGTGCAAAAAAAATAAAGCTGTTATTTTTTCTCAATTCCGCAGTGTCAATGGTGCAATTCTGATATTAGTCTCATATGCACTTTCAAGATCAGGTTAACTATGATGATTTTAATTGAAAACATTTATTTTCTTATCAAGGCTTTCTGGATTCAAGTGTTTTGGCCAGTTTTCTGCTTTACCAACAGAATTTAGAAATTGAATTTTAAACTTTCACCACTAGTTGCTGCCTGCCAAGACCCAAAGTATGGCTTAGATAAACTTGGAGGGGCCTTCTTCCTTGATGTATATATTTATACTTACGAATTCTTTATATGGAATTGGCAGTCATGGAGTTTGGCATTAGCAAGTCCTTTCTATTTCTTGGGTTGAAGCAAAAAAGTTTGTTTTTGGGCAGCGTAAACATGATTATTTTAGGAATGAGGTTGTCTGGGTCAAAGCAATTTATATGTCTATATATCAGGGTGTGTATGTTTGCATATTTTTGAATGCAAGTGACAAAAACAATGCTTCTTGAAACATAAAATGTATTATCAATAGTATGTAATTGTCAATTTGTAGTATTACTCAGTTTAAAAAAACACTAAATAAAGGCTTATTAGATAATTTCAGTTTAATATTAATCCTCTTGATAGCAGTTCATCGGGTCTCCTACTACAGCAGGCTTTCAATCTAAAATGTGCTTGTCAAGAAGTTATTAAATGATTGCTTTATATTATTTTTCTTTTCTACAAAAGGACC
This sequence comes from Erpetoichthys calabaricus, assembly GCF_900747795.2. Taxonomy (NCBI): domain Eukaryota; kingdom Metazoa; phylum Chordata; class Cladistia; order Polypteriformes; family Polypteridae; genus Erpetoichthys; species Erpetoichthys calabaricus. The sequence goes on from NC_041405.2 coordinate 35,419,944, forward strand.
AATCTAAGAAGCTCAAACCAGTAGAAAGTCACTGGTAAATGAAAGTTAGTGTTCTGTGTTGGCTCTGATGCTGTGTATTATACATATATATATATATATATATATATATATATATATATATATATATATATATATATATATATATATATATATATATATATATATATATATGTCTATATATATATACATCCATTATCCAACCCGCTATATCCTAAGTACAGGGTCACGGGGGTCTGATGGAGCCAATCCCAGCCAACACAGGGCGCAAGGCAGGAAACAAACCCCGGGCAGGGCGCCAGCCCGCCGCAGATCAGTATAGATATCCAGCATGAATTTTTTTCCCATTGAGATCTAATGTGTTTTCAATGTGTTCCTTTAATTGTTTTGAGCAGTATATATATATATTAATATATATATATTAATTACCTTAAAGATGGCATAGTAATTCAGGTTTATTGCCACATGTACAAAATACAGTGAAATTCGTACTTGTAGTCACTAAAAATGGCCCACAACTCCACAGGACTTACTTTATATCCTGGCTTGATAGTTATGTCCATGCAGCATGTATGTTCTCCCCTTGTCTGCATGGCTTTTACATCTCTAGATATTCTAGTTTTCTTTTCCAATGCTAAAGATGTAAAGGTTGTCTAATTGGCGACCGTAAAGTGATCCTGCATTAGTGAATGTGGTTATGTGCATGAGTGTGCTATGTGGTGGACTGTTCACAGTCAGGTCTTGTCTTGTGCCTGATGCTGCTGGCCTAGGCTCTGTTTCTCAACAATATTGAACTGACTATGCTAAAAGCATGATGAAGAATTTATTATAATGTGTGCTGAACTGGGTGCACTGAATAGCTGTGGTCAGTCTTACACTCACACTTTGGAATAATCTACCCTCCAAGTGGTCTTGACGTTTACAATAAATCAGTACTGAAGACTCGTTATTTTTGCAGAACCAACTTTTGTTTAAGATGCTGCAGGGTTTGTCTCATATTATTTTTATTTCATATTATCTTGCTTTCAGCTAAGTATAGCAAATTATAGTTACTTTAGGAGTTTTTGTTAGACTTTTTTTACTATTATCATTAATATGTCTTTTCCAATTTGCTTTCTCTTCATGGTGGCAATTAGCCTGCCTAGGAATGGATGTGTTGTTATAAATAATACATATCCTTTTCTATGCAAATGAAATTTTAATTGCTTGCCTATAGAATGAGGGATTTTTGAATCTGACATGGGATAGTTACAGTTTGGGCTTATAGCCACCATATACTGTGGATATACAGTATATAAAACCTTATACTGTAAACAATAGAGGGCAAGGCTGAGCTATTCCCAAACCCACATGAAGTCAAAAAGAACAAAATACAAAAAAAGGCTTTTATTACAAAATTTAACAAACAATGGGAAAATAACACATAGACCATCACTGCAAAAAATTAAATCTAAGCAAGTGGAAAATTATTTGTATCATGTCATTAAATCTTATTTTGCTTATTGTAAAAGTTGACTTATCAAATGTTTGTGTTGACAATTATTTAGCTTGCATTAAGAAATCTTGTCAAGTAAATTTTGCTTACCCCATTGGCAGATTTTTTTCGCTAAATAGAAGCAAAACAACTCAAATTGAAAGTTTTTCTAGTTATTCCATATGAATTTTTCACAATGCAGTGGACCTAGCTACACATTCTAAGCTCACTGGAACAATAACCAGAAGGTGCTTTTAAGCCTTATCTGCCTGGATCAGTTCCAGGTTTGAAATGAACTCTGGGTCTACTGAGGCTGTCCTTCCAGAAGTCCATCTTGGGCTTCTGGTATTCCTGCACATTGGAACCTCAGTCTGTACTAAAAGAAATTCCAATCCCACAGAGGTCTGGCTACCATATTGACTAATAAATGGTTCCCTACCTTCCATCTGTCGGATTGGAGGACTCCTAAAACATTTCCCATTATTCCTATCACTATGTATATAAAATAATAAATAATCCTGGTCATCCCTGGAAACACACCCTGTGCTTCCCCTTAGCAGTAATACTTGCATCTTCTTGAACACTTGACATCCCCAGTACCCCTTCACTATATGTACTGTATATACTGTATCGTGAAGAGTTTCCATATATAGTGCAGTGTTTTCCAGCACACGATCACAGAGGATCAGAACCACTTCTCACAGAAGCAAACCTTAAAAGGACTCTAGCACATCATAGAAGATGCTGATGCATACAGCTTTATTCATATAGTGCTCTCTCATTCCTATCTGCATTTTGATACAGTATCCCTAATGGTTTAGTGATATTATAACCTCTTTTATCTCTGTATTTTGCCAGTAGGAGATGTCATCTGGAAACATAACATTAACATTCATTTGTATGTTAGAGACACTCAGCTGTATTTATTAAATGAATTGAAAAATGTCTCAATCATGTCATAGCTTAATTGGTTTGGAGAGGAAAAATAGAAGATAAGATAAAATTATAATTGTCTTTAATTTTGGAGAAAAGTAGTTCTTTTAACATAATGTAACATTCTCAAACGTACTTAATCCAAATCATGGCTGCGGGGTACCACAGCCTATCCTTGTAACACTATGTGCGAAGCTTAAGACAGCACCGAGGAAGGTGCCAGTTACAGCACACCACTACTTCCACATCTTTGGTGATGTAGGAAGAAAACCAAAATACCCAGTGGAAATCTCATGAAGTCATAGACAGAACGCGGGATCTGCTAATTGCTGTACGACTGTATTGTCAGCAGAAGTTCTTTTAGCGGGTAGTAAACATTTCGTTTACTGAACATTTAGTTGGTATAATTGAGTCCGTTCTTGAGTTACAGGCAGGGAGACATGTGAAGAGAATAAATTTGTATTTGTCCTTGTTTCAAGAAAAGCAAAATCCATAATAGAAAAAAAATATTTGTATTACTTATATGCTGTGACCACTTTAAGTAGTGAATTTTACCAATGTTGCAGTTTTTTTAGGCAGTAAGTTTTTAGTATTTAGGAGCATTAAGATGAATTACATTCAATACCTCCCATTATCACAATCCTGAACATTGCCAATCACAGGAATCAAATATTCTCCTCCCTGGAAAAAATGTGTGCTTACTTTGCACTATATTTTTATTTCATTATGCCTGTGAAACAGATTATAGCAAAAATCTAAACTCAACACAAACTTTGAAAAGATTTTTTATTATGCTTCAATACCATAACAAGATTTTGATACACAATTATATTAGATGTATGCATTTTGCTCATTATAATCCTTTTTATGTAAACAAAATGATTTTTTAAAATTTTAACATAACAGTCTAACATTTAATTTCTTAGTGACACAATTCACTTTACTCTTCTAAGCTATTTTAATGTCTACTGTTATTTAGAGAGAAAACAATAACAAGCAAGATGACTCAGATATGGCCATGTAAAACACACCACTCTTGGCAGCTTGCATATTCTCTTGTTGTTTATGTAGGTTTCCTCTGGGGAACTTGGTTTCTATCAACAGTCCAAACACAAGCTGTCAGACCATAATGTTAGCATGTGGTATTGCAGGTGTTTTTGGCTTGTTTTTAGCTTCCTGGAAATCCTGAAAGAATGATGTCAGAAATGAATTTGTGTTTAAATGATTAACAAAATGAAATAGGAATAGTCTATAATTTGGAAACCATGGTTAAGAATCTGGTTATGAAGCCTCAGAACTACAGGCTCATTGTCAGGACTATCTTCATAAATACTTTTGGACAGATCACTTGCCACTGTTTTGTTTTATGTTGTAAGTATTGCATACTGTATGCATTGATGATGATGGTGTCATTTACAATAAAAAGTCTGAAATAAAACGAAGATTAATTTTCTAACTAGATAGTAATAATGAGGATAAAAATGGCGTCAGATATATAAACCAAAAAGTGAAGATTTTGTTTCCTGAGCATATTAGGGTGTATCTTTAGGAATTTGGTCTGCTGATCATAAAAATCACCTTTACATTTATTCTAACACCTATTGTATCCTAATATTAGGATAATGTTAGGATAGGTGTTAGGTATCCTAATTATACAGTTTTATTGCAATCACACATTTTTTGAGATTTTATCTCATAAGTAGAGAGTACAAAACTACAACTTGAACATCTGTAGTAAAAGCAGTGGCAGTGCTACTAGGAATACAGTTTGGATATACCAAGTACTGTTGTTTCATTTCAGTTTGCTGCAGTCATGATAAGGGATGTGATATGCTGTTGGCAGACTTTTTTAAAAAAGTTACTGGTGATATAATGCCCTTTCCAGGGTTTGTTCCTGCCTTGCACCCTGTGTTGGCTGGGATTGGCTCCAACAGACCCCCGTGACCCTGTGTTAGGATATAGCGGGTTGGATAATGGATGGATGGATGGATGGATGGATGGATGGTGATATAATAAACTGGGGTGTTTAACAGGTAGGGATGATAACCATACTTATAGACAAAGCAAGAATGTTAGTCACATATGCAGAGGTTAGAAATCTGTCATTTTTATTCTCAAAAAACTTTCCTTTATGTTTATTTAAAGTGAACACAATGAACATCTGAAGCTGTTTGTTCTTAAATTAGACGGTACCTGACAAATCACCAGTTAATGCATATAGTCACCAACAGCCCATTATTAGGAAAGTGTGTGTAGAAACCATTATGATGAGTGGAGTCAACAAAAACACTACAGAATGAAATGAAAAACACATTATTAGATAAACTATGCATTTTCTGATGCACTAGAAGACATCATCAGTCATTGGGTGTTTTAAGACATTAAACATCAAACACCCTCACCCAGGAGACCCTGCCAAGGCTGCTCAGGTCCTACCCTGTATCCCAGTTGCACTCACATTCCATGGCTCACTTCTCCTGATGCATAGTCATCTAGAGTAACACCTCTAATAAAAAATTAATTTAAAGAAAATTACATGAGTAAAATATGTGCAAACATACAGTGCCAATATTATCTTAAACAGGTGAATATCCTGGAATTCTCTAACGATAATTTTAGGTATACCAGGAGTCTGTCCTCAAATATCTCTGGAGAACAATTCATGTGTCAGGTTTCACAACTGGATAAGTGCATTTAACAAAGTTTTTCTTTTATTCTAAATAATTGTCTGTTGCTGAGATAAAAATTTGATATTGTTCCAAGGGTTGGAGTTGGCTAGTAAATAATGATGTCAGAGGGCAATTGTTCACCTGATGTGATATGACATTTGATGAACATGTGGGCATGGTCATGTGTTCTTGGTGACCATTCCGTCTAACTAAAAAAGAAATGCTTGCACTTTGGTGAGACTGTCAGCTTTTCTCATCACTTTTAAAAAATTACTCACCATCATGTTAGTGGCTTTTATGGTTCTGGCTGCTCTTTTGGATGTTATTTTCTGTATTTGGAGTATCGTTTTTGTGCTTATGTCAGTTTTTTTTTTTTTGATTAAATCTGTTTGGCTCTTCCCTGTGTTTTTTTTTTTTTTTCAAATTGATTAGGAGTTACCTAAAACAGGCAGGTGATCTCAATGTTTGTGCAAAATCCAAGGTTGAAGCAAGTTATTGCCATCTCTGTTTAAAACTGCCATTTAGCTTTCTTTTCATGTTCAGGATAAGGTCTGTTAGGGTTTCTTCCATCACATGCGGTTTCCATTGTTCCTTTGCTGTCACTGTTATTCCCTAAATTCTGCTGCCCCTGTAGTACGTTTTTGTTCCACTAGAACATGTATTTTTATTTTTATTTGAATGTGTATGTGACAGCATGATTTGGCCCAGGCAATAATTCTTTTAATAATAATTCTTTGGATTTATATAGCAATCTTCTCTGTAGTCTTGGCCCTGCTTGTTTTCTTTCTCGGGTACCCAGCACACACACAGAGGGATTTTTTTTGCCCTCTATTCACCCCTGTTCAACACTGGGATGACCTTTTCCCTTGGTAGGATGGACATCTCTGTTTATCCTGAAGTTTTGTGGCTGCCCCATGCCAGTCTTTTGATACCCCTGCCTCTGAAAGTATCTTGCTGGAGGGACACCCCCTCTTACAGTTTTGTATTTGTAGAACAGTGTAAAGTTCTGAGATACATACCATTAAAATTACAATAAACAACGTGCAAAAAATGATTACACACAAAAAAAACTTTGAGAGGATTTAATTATCCAAAGTTGTTTTGGTATTATGAGACTAAACACTAGAGTTACAGTTTATTATAGTCAATCAGAAATTACTGTGCACACATTAAATTTATAATTTCCTTGCTTTTTGATAATTGAATAGACTTACTTCCTTTAAATGATTTTCCACATTTTCACACTTGTTTTTCAAAACATGTTAACCACATTGCTGGTGGTTAGTTGTTCCTTTGTTGCAGGATAGACACTTAAAAAGTGGCACATGTTTTGGAACAAATGAAATGTTTTGAATTTTGCAATGTGTTTATTTTCCAAACATGACCAAAGCATTTATTAATGTGTGCACAACATACAAATTGGTAAATGAATGTACATTATGACTTCCATTTTAAAGCTATACACTTACTCAATTATTTAATGCTCTTGGTATTTACTGTATAGGCAGCTACACTTACAGACATTTATTAGGAACATCCCAAGCATGGCATGTTTTGGTAGAGCTGTGGTCTGTCACCATTGTTAACTATGCTGGCTGTGTGAGTAGGGCTTGATGTGTTGTCTTTCAGTAGCGGTTCCTTGTGGTCTGGCCTGGCTTTCCAAAGAAATACTGGTAGGCTCTGTTGTAACCACGGAATCTAGCATAGTTTTCACAAGGACCAAAATCTTCACATATCTCCCGTTGACGTTCAAAAGGTCTCTTGTAGGCATTCAACAGCCTAGCAAAACACAGAAGTACACATAGATCATTAACATTAAAAGATATGCTCTCAACCATGAGTCAATAACAGTTTTAAGGAACATAGAATATTTATTTGCACATAGTGCCTGAACAGCAAGTGAATCTTTAAATTGAAACCTAATGTGCTTTGTGGCTTTCCCCTTCTGAGATCTATCTATCTATCTATCTATCTATCTATCTATCTATCTATCTATCTATCTATCTATCTATCTATCTATCTATCTATCTATCTATCTATCTATCTATCTATCTATCTATCTATCTATCTATCTATCTATCTATCTATCTATATGCTTAAAAATGTATTGTTTAAAAGGTTAAAACCCTATGCAATTGTTTGTTTCAGGTTCTTACACTCTTCCCTCATGTACTACTTTTATGATATTTATCAAAGACCTTTCATTGGCTCCTGCAGACCCCCGTGACCCTGTAGTTAGGATATAGCGGGTTGGATAATGGATGGATGGATGGATGGATGGATGGACCTTTCAAAGGTAGAGAGCTTAGTTAAAATGATCTCATAAAGTGACAGATTTTAGCTGTTGTACAATACTAGATAGTGGCATTGTGAGACTGAAGTGTACATCAGAAAAGTGGAGTAAGACCCATAGTATAGTGCTCTACAGTACATTTGTGTGTTGCATCTGACAAATATAAAAATAGCAGTGATGTCAATGCCATTGTCAATGTCAATTTATTTATGGAGCACATTTCAAACAACATCAGTAATGCTGTAGCCAAAGTGCTTTACATTAAAACATACAATGAACATACATAAAATATATAGAAGTAAAGTACAATAAAATAAAATGAAACACAGCCAGCAGAGAGTTAAAGAAAAGAAAGAAGATGACAAAAAGTAGAAAACCATCAGTATCAGTGAAAGTCATTGAAAACTAGAGAACAGAAATGAGTCTTCAATGTCATTTAAACAGTTCATTTGGAGGTGACTCCTTAATGTAATGAGGTAAAGAGTTCCTCAGACGAGAAACAGCTGCAAAAGCCTTGTCCCCCTTAATTTTACACTTAGTAAGAGGGACCATAAGAAACAACTAACCAGCAGATCAATAGCCAGGAGCAATTATTGTTATAACTGTGTGCACTTGTCTTTTAAGAGTAGGTTTAAGCTTGTACTACATAGTATTTCAGGAGGCATGTTTTACTTTGTGAGCTTTGACACTTACCTAACCAACCCCCAAGTCTTTAGAAGACAGTGTTAAGTAATGACTCAGGATGGGGAATTTATGGCAGAGGCATTGGGGACATACATTTAACCAGTTTGGCTAAGGTGACTCTGTTCTAACATTGCCTCTAAGCCATTTTTTGCAGGAAAGCCATAAGCTGCCTAGCTGATATGAAGCAGGGTCTGGAGGACTGAAATGCGGCTGTTTGCAATTGGTCATTCTGTACCCCATTGGTACAGTCATGTCAAAACAGGATTGAATGAATCAAGGGAGTTGCCCGCACCCATTGGTCTAAGATTTTAGATAGGAGTTGGTCACTAAGCCTCTCTAATCTCTCTTGCCATCTTGCCATGAAGAGAAGACCACCTCTCTCTTTTGCCATTTCTACACATACAGGAGACAACTATGTCTCAGCAGCAATATTGAGAAAAAAAATTGCCTGGGCCTGTGCAGATGAAGAACTGACCAGAAAGAATTGAATGTAAGTATAAGTTAATGCACCACCTGTGACTACATATCTAGCATTTTTAACTTATATTGGTTTGTAACCAGCACTCATATTGTACTTTGTTTATGTTTCTTTATACTTTGAGCATAATATCTATAATAGATAATTAATTAAAAGTGTAACTCTTTCTCCTGTTTGCTCTATTTCTCTATCGTGTTGCCTGAGGGCATACTGTAGGTCAGGGGTGTCCAACTCTGGTCCTGGTGGGCCGCAGTGGCTGCAGGTTTTCATTCTAACCCTTTTCTTAATCAGCAAGCAGTTTTCACTTCTAATTAACTCCTTTTCATTTCATTTTAATGGCCTTGTTTTTAAGGATTCAGTCCTCTGAATTGATTCCTTTTTTCATTAAATGGCAGGCAAACAGAAATGAGCTAAATTGGAACACCAAACTCCAGCCAATTTCACTCCAACTAGTTTCTTAATGAGAAGCCAATTCTTGCAGTTAATTAAAGCCATTATTGAATATCAGGACTTGTTGCTGCTCTCATTCTGCTATAGCAGAGTGTTGATTTTCTGTTTTTTCTAAGGCCACCATCAAGATGTTTTGGTGACCTGAGCAGACCAACATGACTGAGACCTTCACCTTTCTGTATTTTCAGGTCAGCTGTTCATGTGGCGCCTTTTTTTTGTCTCATTATTGTTTGGCTGCTCATTAAGGAAAAAGAAACAACTAAGGGGTCTGAGTCACGTCAATTAAAACTAAACTAAAGCAAGTTAAGCAGCAACAAAAATGGCTCACTAGTTAAGAAGATGCTTAGAATGAAAACCTGCAGCCACTGCAGCCCACCAGGACCGGAGCTGGACACCCCTGCTGTAGGTATATAAGGCAATGTAACATATGAAGGTTTAATAAGGTTGGTTATCCCGGTTGCTAAACAGGGTTTTTGTCAAATCTTTGTTTCTGGAGCAGAGAAAGCCTGAGCTCATCCCAGAAAGTAAAATGTGTTCATTATCTGCATAATTATCCTCACAGATCAGGTAGTTCTGGAATAATCATTCCAGAAACATGGGTTTGGCTAAATGCAGGTTTTTCTGGAACAGGATTGGAGCAATTCCATGGATCTTGACTTACTTTAGCTGAATTCTACACTAATCCTCCTTTCCCGAATAGACCCATGCAAAGTGTATTAACTTCTAGATCAACTTTTTATACAGTATTAAAAAAGAATGAGTTCAAATTAATGTAAACAGTAGATACACGGAAGTACATCAGCAAAAAGAAAAAGCCTGTCTTAGCTAACTGTCTTATGGGATACTTCCTGAGCCCAAGGATTGTTCTGATTCTAATATTTCATCTTCTTGTTTTTATAAAGAATGAGTAACATTAACATAATGCTGCACTTCACAAACAACTGGGCCAGTCTGGCCAACATATCACCAACTAGACGATGGGTACTGATAATGCTTATGTGTGTTTCTCAATGGCTTCTCTTCTTACGAATCAACAAGTCATGGTACAGTTTACTCTTTGGTAATTATTCATGCTCTATAAATGTTGATTTCATGCTTTCCATTACTGAGTTTTTTACTCCCTCTTTTTCATCCCTTCTGTATTATCCTTGTGGTTGTTGAAAAGTTTACTGCTTGTTAATATGATTTTTTTTCTGTGCACAGTTTTCTGCCAGTTCTAATGTTGTCTCAGTGCTCTGAGATATAACTGTCTACTGCATCACATACACATAATGTCATGTCACAGCTTTTGATGTTCATTACATACAGAAAAGTCCCTTCACTCAATGTCTGAAGCGTGTTGTATCTAATGGCAGTTTAGGAAGAAAAGCAAACACCCAGATATGAGTAATATATTACACAATTGCACACATTAAATCATACAGAGATATCAAGTAAAATTTATCATTAGTCTAATGATCATAAAATAAAATTAAATAAATAAGACTAGAAAATACTAAATGCACAAACAAACTTGATAATCAAAGGCTGATAAATTAAAAGGTCTTTCTGCTAAAAGAAAATCAAATACTTCATGAAAGTACAGTTCAAATGGGCTTGGTAAAGAAGTGTTGCTTAATTAGAAACTGAACAAAAACTGCTGAATCACACATACTGTACATTGAGGCTCATACAGTAAACTACAGAGCCAAGTTAATTCATGCAATTCATGATTCCTAATTCATGATTGCCTGTCAGTATTCATCTCAACAGAAGGCCTCATTAAGAGTCCAGTTGAAAAATGCATCTCAGTTTCTTAGAGTCATGGAGTGGGGTTCCTGCACGTGTTGTAAACCCCTTTTTATGTTCATGAGATACAAATACAGGCCTCCAACAAGTGGATTGCAAACTTCCGTTAAAATATACTGTAAGTAAGGAAACATCTAAACTGTTTAAAACAGAAATAATAATTTACATATCTAAGAAAAATTAAATGAGTGTTTGATTAAAAACATACATTTTGTGTTGTCTTTCACAATCCAGAAAATTAACATGAAGTACTGAGTATGTAATACTAATATTGAACACAAGATGGCAATAATGACATTAAACATTTCTTTTCCAGGTGACATGTTGATATTGAAATACACAAATGCACATGTTGTTATATTCCCCCTTTATCCAATTCAGGACCTCAGTGGACCAAAACTTATCAAAGAAGCCCTGACAACAAAGCAGGAAACAGCTCTAAACATGGGGCCAATTGTTCACAAGTAACACCCCAATGTAAAGCTAAATTACTCAAAGACCGAAGTTGGCTTCCTTGACACCACCATTCACCTGAAAGATAACACCATTGTGACATCTAATTTATCACAAACCAAAAAACAGATGGAGATACCTGAGAAGTGATAGCTTCCACCCCAAACATATAAGGCACTCCATCATTTGGAGGCAAGAAATACGTTACAATCAAATTTGCTCAAACCCGACAGATCAGGATAAACAATTGCAGGAGCCTAGACAAGATTTCATCAGACAAGGATATACTCCAAAAAACAGTGAACACTCAAATAAGAGGAGCTACTGCCATATGACAATCTTCTGGCATATGAAAACAAAGACAACACGAACCACATCTCCCTTGTTCTCACCTATAACCCACATCTTGAAATACTTTGCAAAATTATAAGACAACTTCAGCTGATACTAAATTATAATGACACTCTGAGAGATGTATTCCCGGAACCTCCCCTCCAGGCATAGAGACAACCACTGAACCTGCAGAAACTAATTGTCTGAAGCTCACTGAGTAAATCAACAGAAAATGGTACATCTCCCTGCTTACACAAAGATGTAAAATGTGTGCTGACATTTATAATACAGATTGTGTAGTCACGTCACACTGCTGAGGATCATGTTTCCTGCAGATCATCTAATGTGGTCTACCTAATTCTGTGTATGAAATGTCCAAACACTGCACTCTACATGTGCAAAACTGGACAAACTCATAACAACATACTTACATTACATTTTATCTGGCACATACATCCTAAAACCTGTATTCTGTCTATGTCTTTCTGTATTGATTGAACTGATTGTAGATTATCCGTTATTCCATCTGCCTTGGTATCATCTGCAAACTTCCTATCCAGATCATTTATATATATTAAAAATACAAGAAGAGTTGACCTCTGAGAGATACTACTTTTAATATCATCTTATTCTGATAAGGTTCCTCAAACCATAGCCCATAGTTCATTTTTTACCCATTTTTTACTTCAAACTAAACCCTGAACTCTGACTTTTTTTTACTTTGATTCTCAGTCTCTCATGTGAGATCTTATCAAATGCTTTCTGAACAAATAAGGTAAATAAAACCATATGTACCTTTTTGACTATATCTTTTGTTGCTGCCTCATAAAATTTCAACATAGTAGTAAAACATGACCTCCAGTCTGAACACATTGACTATTCGCTAATTTACCTGTTCTAGACATATTCTGATTAATCTTTTCCTTAATTCTTTCCATTGATATACTTATGGTACACATTAAACTTATTGTCCTATAGTTACTGTACCTGAATGTGCCCACTACACCCTTTTCAGATTATGGGATAATATTTGTTATTTTCCAGTCATTAGGAGTTTCTCCAGCTAGTTGAGGGTTTATTTATGCTTACTAAATTCTGACACACTCAAAGACAAATGTTATCTGGTCTTGGTGATTTGTTAGTATTCACCCTACTTAATCTAAACAGTACTTCTCCCTCCCTGATTTCCAAAGCACTCTGTGCCTCCTTAGTAGTCCCTGTTACTGCTGGGAGGATATTCACTGCTACACATGTAAAAACATTAGAAAAATTAAAATTAAGAGCATTTGCTATTTCACGGTCTGTATATTTTAACTCTACCTTAGTATTTATGATACACTTTCCCTCCACCTTGACTGTTCTTTTATTACTAAAATACTGAAATAATCTATTTGGGTCACCTTTCATGTTTTCACAATTATTCTCTCTAAGAGCCTTTTAGCTTCCCTGATATCCTTTTTAATGGGTGTTTGCATGCTCTCACATACCTTACTGGTGGTACTGGAGTCATTGGTCTTATGTGCCGTATACAACTGATTTTTAGCCTCTTTTTGATCTCCTTATTTTCTGACTGGGGAGTTTGCTTAATTCTTAAATGTTTCCAGATTTTGGAATGAACTACTTCTGCATTATATGCAAAACATTTTAAACCTGCTCCACTGCCCCTTGACTATCTTCATCATTTTAGACTTTGCTGCATCTACTCAAAATTTGGTCTGCTAAAGTTAAAATTACCAGTTTTAGTTTTGGCATCTGTTCTCTGCCAAAACACTGTGAAGTGTATTATATTATGGGTCATCTCACACTAGTGGTTGGATAATCTCTACACCCTGAATTCCTATCCTGGATATTACAAAATACTAACGTTAGACAGGCCTCTAGTAGCCTGTTGTTGGTGTTTTAGGCAACTAGGTTAAAAAAAATCTCTGTTTACATCTAAAAACTCCTGCTCTTTTTATCTATTTGTAAGGTTAGCCCAGTCAATATTTGGGTAATTAAAGTCCTCCATCATAATAATATCCCATTCTAAACCTTCTTTTTTTATATGATTAAAAAGAAACTACTGTCTGCTTTGGAGTCTATAGCACACTTCTAAAATAAGGCCTGTGGTGGGCTGGCGTTCTGGCTGGGGTTTGTTTCCTGCCTTGTGCTCTGTGTTGGCTGGGATTGGCTCCAGCAGACCTCCATGACCCTGTAGTTAGGATATAGCGGGTTGGATAATGGATGGATGGATGAATAAAATAAGGCCTCTATTCCTAATGCTCTCTATAGCAGTTGAATACAGTCCTCACGTGATGTCCTCACTATGATGTGGCTCATGATTTAACTGAATTCTGATTATAATTGCTGTTATTCCAAAATAGCAAAAGGTAGCTGTAGAATAAATTATAACTAGGTTATGAGACAAAAGTGAAGTTGAGGACAGGCAGGGGTCAGAAGCCAAAAAATAAAAAATAAAAAAAGCAAAGTCCAATGTACAAACCAAAAATGAACTCAAAGAAAACATATGAGGTCCTAAGCTCCACTTGTGAGGTTTATATACAGTAGTTGAATGTACTGTAAATAAATGTACTGTATCCAGAAACTTGGACATCGGGAATAGAAAACTGAAGTCTTGTTAGTAAGTTAATGTATCTTCCTGTTGTCACATACTATCAGGGTGAGCTATCATTAACACACAGTGTTAACACCATTAAAAAATGCACAAAATGGTAACACCTGTAATTGGAAGCAATAAAAAGAATGGCAATGTTACAAAAATGATGCTAAAAAATATATCATTGTCAAAACAAATGTATGCATACAAATTAAGTACATAAATGTATTTTACACATACAGAAATCCCCAAATCACAATAGACATAATTTGGAGCGTATATTGACGATATGAGAACCAACTCCATCCTGGCCCAAGTGAAAGATCTGTAACTTGTGCAGTGGAATGCAATGCTTCTTAAAAACTGAAAGGGACTAGCAACTCAAAATAGGACATGAATGCCTGACCTTCAGTTGAGAGACAGATAAAGAGAGAGTGAGAGACCCCCTGGCTGACAGGTGCAACAACATGACCACTAGCAAGAGAGGCTGTGAGCAGGCTGTTCATTTGGAGAATGGCTGATAAGAAGAGATGGGTCATGGAGAGGAATGATGTTGCATTTTGTATGGACATATAGCCTTGGACACACTATGTTTTGAGGGCAACTGACTGCTAAAAAGTGTAGAGACTTCAGGGACTACTAGAGGCTAGATCTGTCTTGGTGCTCCTTCAGAAAAAGCATAGCAGTCCCAGGCTGGATGTCACATAGACAGGATGTTTAAGGTTGCTCCATAGATAAGAACACTTTGAGTGCAGAATTGGGAGGAGAGTTTTGGGTGAAGACTCGGACGACAGGAGGAAAATGAAAGGCTAAGAGAAAGAGATGGGAGGTAAGAAGGGAAGAAAGTGCTTTTGTGTATTTTTCAGGTGTGCATATTGGTGAGCGACCAAACTGGGCAGACAGTGTTGTATGACATGTAAAAAAGGAACATGACTTGTGTCTCCTTATTCACTAAATATACCAGTTTTACACATTTTAGTGTACATGGCGTTGTCCTATGTTTGGAAGCCTAAGACAGTATAAAGGCAAATTAAATCAGTATTAGCATTTTATGTAGGGTCCATTCCTGCCTTTTATGCAATTTTTCTGGGATATATTAAGTCATTATGTATCCAGTTTAATCCAAGTAGGGTACTGGGTAATGCGTGTTCTATCCTAGCAAAATGGGATGCAAAGGAGGAAAAGAAACCCCTGGACAGGGTGCTAGTTCCTCCCAAAAATGCAGGATTTATTTTTAGGTTGGTTGTTGTGAATGTTTTCTACAAAGTAATGCTTTGCTGGCAACTCTAAACTTTGCATCTGAATAAGATAATTTATGAAGATGCAGGAGGAAATGACAGTATCTCACATAACCCTACATAGTCTTGGGAACAATGTATACATTTCACACAGATAGACTGTAATTTGAACCCAGGTCTGAAGAGCTGTAAGGATGCAGTGCAAACCACTATACAAACCATTTCTGATGTTTCTGAAATGCACTTTTTTGCCTTAAAGTAGTGAGTTCCTGCTTATGTAAAATGTAATGTATAAATCTGAAAACTACACCCTAATTAATTTATAATAAGTAACCTCTTCTTATGAATTAAGGAAAATGTAATTTGGGTAATGTGCATAAATGAACCTATCATGCCAGTTAACATATAATTCTTTAAAATGACCACTCTCAAACTCCTGAAACTTGGAACATAAAATCCATCCATTCATTTTCAAACAAGATACTCATATGGTTATAGCCTATCCCAGGGAAACGTATTTTAAAACACAAGCCCATCACTAGGCATACTCAAGCAAATACTGATTAATACAGGATCAATAAGCTTTACAAATAATTTTAACAAACATTTCTTTGGTACATGGAAGAAAAATCTGACCACCCAGAGAAAATCCAAAACAGTCACAGAAAAGATTTGTGAAATCCACAGAGACAGTGTCATGGCCTGGATTCAAACCCAGCACTCCAGGGTTGTGAGGAAGCAGTGGAAGCTACTGGGTCACCAGAGCTTAAAGAATGCAGATTGTATGAGATGTTTCGTAAGCTGGATGCATATTTTCTAGTTCAATGTATTGTCTTTCTTCACATTGTGTTAAGCCTCTTAAAACTTGATAAAGAGGCCACATTGGCTCTGTGTCTAGATACACGAAGGCAGATATTGATAAAATGGATGTTTTTTACCCAGTTAGTTAGACAAACCAAGGAAATATAAACTAACAAAAAGTTCAAGCACTGCAAAAAGTGAGAAGAGCATTTTTTTTTACCTCTGCCGATAGTTGAATCTGTTCATGAAGGAGTTGGCCTGATAGGGTTTCATAAAAATTTCTGCACAAAAATAGGATATGATTATCAAAATTCATATTCAGTTATTTTCTACAGTTTCTATCCTAGAACTAGGTGCACATTTGATCACAATAATGGTGCTAAATTTATTTCTCAGGACTGCATGAAGTTAAAGACTTGATGTTTGTGCAGCCAATATTCAAAACTCTATTAAAGTCAGTCAACAGCAGAATTTTATGTTAAATTATTTTCCAAACAACTTTAGCAGCTACTTGATCAGTCTGAATCACAGATTTCTTAAACACTGTACTACATTTTACTTTACTATATTTTTATTACATATTTTGGCCTGGTGGCTTCGATATTGAATTGTATACTGTTATGTTTTTGGTTTATTTCTCACTCTTGGTTTACTGATGTATGTAATTAGCAAAAACACTCCAATAAAACCTTACCTTCCCTGGATTCAATACTCTCATGGGAATCTACAAAGACAAAAGAATGCAAATTAGGTACCTGTGAAATGCACAATTAAATCTGGAAAGCCAAAACAGCAAAAATTCAACAGTGAAAGAGATGTTCATCCGAAACTATTGTCAATAGGTAAGGATGTTATAAGGAAGCCAGACAACTACACTTGAGTTGGAAATGGCCAAAGCCTGATCCCACGGCCAGACCTATCGGAGCTGGAATATGTATTACAGCCCAAACAGTCACTCCTAGAGGTGATGGGGCTTCTGCAGAAGATGATCCTGGTGGTACACAAGATGGCAAGGCTCCTCTGAAGGTTTTAAATGATTACATGTATAGACTTGGCTTGGGAATCTCCTAAAGTTGATATGGTGGTACATGTGAATGTCTCCCATACCGAACCTGAAAAAGCAACACAGAGTGAAAAGGTACCGGAAATGTGCCGACACGTACCCAGTAGCTGGAATTCCAACAACAGATTATGGTGTGACGACCAAACGCCCGGTGGTTGAGCCTCCAGTCAGGGACGCCCAGAGGGATGTGTTTGAACACAAACAATGGATTTCATTCCTGTAGCGCTTTACCCTAGCTGCTAAATACAGTATGCAATTGCCAATCCATGTATCTATCCACCACTTAATCCAATTTAGGACTGATGTGGTGCTGGCACCATTAACCACACACCCTCACTCTTTCAGGTTCACTTGAAAATAGCCATTTAACCTAACATGCATGTTTTTGTAATGTAGTAGTAAAACCAATGTACATAGATTAAAAGCACACAGATACTGACTGGTTAAGAATTGAAATCCAGTATTCTGACGCAGCAGAAGCATGACCTACAGTATTTAGTCATCTTGCCACTTTGTCAGTAAACGATTCTTCTTGAGCTGTTTGGCAGTCTAATCTTTCCACGTCACTTTTGGTGTAATTATTTATATTTTATGAGATATAAAATACAATAAACACTGATGGAATGAACATGCTCGGGGGATCCTGAGCTCATAATATAAAACTACATAATATATAAATTCAACATTGACAGGTTAGGAAATATTTTTAACAGACTGAAGTTGGCCGAGCACCACAGTAATTCATGGCCAGGTGAACAGTATTGTCATGACCTGTTATTCCAGCATTTTACACTGCTAGGCCATAGTCAATTGTCATCTGACCTGTTGTTCTTCATTGGTATAGACATTTAACAGAGGGTATTAGGGAAACTTGTCACTTACATTTAGTTGGGGTGGCACTTCCACTCCCTCAGTAAATCTTTGGCTTAACTCGCCACTCAAAGACTTGAAAGTGGATGTGACTCCTTGAAACGCTCAATGGCTAATCATGTGCTGCCCACGTGACTGAGAAAGATAATGGTTTAAATCTAGAGGCCCAAGTCCTCTGTGGCCTTAGCCTCAATTAAATTCGCTCCCTCACCCTCTTCTTTAAATTACTTGATCCCAAAAAATGCTAAATGCCACTGTATGTTTTATGTGAATGTGATGATAAAACATGATAACATTTTTTATCATTTTAATACAAATGTTTCTTTAAACTTCATCATTAAAGCATGAAAAATCATTTTATTTGTGAGCACTTTGTTGGATAGTGGAGATGCTCAGTAACTTTGTAAATACAACAAGCCATAGGTTACACTTAATATTTAGTAAAACACATCAGCAATTATTAACTTCCTGACAAAAAAGTGTATTGCTTGTGGTTTTGCAATAATGAATAATTCAGAGTTTTTAAATACTTTTGTAACTGCCCTATACCTACTGGGCCTCACCCAAGCTTTTTAAATTCAGTCTAAGTTTAGAGATCTGAGTCCAGCCCAAATTTTCTAATTCTTGCCTAGTAGTGCTTGACTAGAGTTCAGATCATGTTGCTGTGCAGCTGTTTTATGCATAGCATATTGCAGGTCCTGAGGGTAGATGAAATGAACAAAAGCAGGACTGAGCAGGCTGGAAAAAATTTTCTAACAAATGTTTTTTCAGTATTATATTTGTCTTTTAGATGCAAGCAGAAACTAGCCAGACAACAAACCTTATAACCAAAGTGCCCCAAACAAGAATGCAAAGAAAGCAACCAAAAATCACAAAAAGGTGCCCACAAGCTCATGAAATCAAAAGCCTTTTTGTAATTTCTGATTTGTCTTGTAGTGCCCAGGCTGAACAAGCCCCTCTTGTAGCCAATAGCATACCTTCCTGTAAATTTACAACAAGGATATTACATCAAGAGTCATGGGGCGCTGTGACTCAAGTTGGAGGTCAATGGCACAATGTAAATGCCAATCCCAGACTAGAAGTCATTTTATTTTGAAGTACATACACTATGCTGTACTTGTTTCTTACCCAGCAGCTGAAGAGATGTGTGGCCATAATGTTTAAATCTGAGTTAGGAGTAACCATTCTGTTTAGTGCCCTAGGGCTCTCTGAATTACCTGGCCAACAGGATTCAGGTTTGGTATGATCCACCTTTACATATGTGTGTGAGAGTAATGTGAGTGATACACATAATTTATACAGTTTATTTTGTTTTATTGTGAAATGATTTATGGTTGTCTCAAGGGCATTCTACAATGACACTTTATTGCAAAGCTAACTTAATACCTATCTTTATTTTTTTATTTTTTCAATATTTTTATTTTATTAATTTTCATTGTAATCATTCCATACAAACAGATCAATTTATAACCCAACAAATTTGAAGACAAATCAAACCCCACCCCTGAGAAGGAGAGCTTAGCTAAAGGAAAATTGCTTTAAGCTTTTTAATAACGCAACATTAGACAAAAGAAGGGGAGAAGTAAATATCTATATAAATAAGAGATGGAGAAGGGAGTTAAATGCAATAATAGTTAATTCTCTTATTCTAAAATAATATTGATTAAATCCTGCCATGTTTTGAAAAAATTTTGTACAGATCCTCTAACTGAAAATTTGATTTTTTCCAATTTCAAATAATATAAAACATCGGTTTCTCACTGACTTATAAGAGGAGCATTAGGATTCTTCCAATTTAACAAAATAAGTCTGCGTGCCAAAAGTGTAGTGAATGCAATCACTGTTTGCTTGTCCTTCTCCAATTCCAGTCCATCTGGAAGGACACCAAACACAGCTGTTACTGGGTTAGGAGGGATTGTGATACTAAGGCTGTCTGAGAGGCACTTAAAAATTTTTGTCCAAAATGATGTTAGTTTGGTGCAGGCCCAGAACATGTGACCCAGTGAGGCATGAGCTTGGTTGCAGCGCTCGCAGGTTGGATCCTGGCCTGGAAACATTTTGGACAGTTTTAAGCGAGACAGATGAGCTTGATACATAATTTTTAGTTGAATAATTCTATGCTTTGCGCATATAGAACTCGAGTGAATTCTCTGCTTTGCTACCTTCCACTCCTTTTCTGATATATTGATTAAGAGATCTTCTTCCCAATGTCCTCTTGGATCTTTGAAAGGTAGGGACTCTAATAAGATTTTATATATTGCGGAAATAGTGTTTGTTTCCTCGGAATTGAGCAGTATTTTTTCCAGCATTGTGGAGGGTGCAAGGTGGGGGAAATCGGGCAATTTCTGTTTAACAAAATTTCTAATTTGAAGAAAGTAAAAGAAATGTGTAGCTGGGAGGTTAAATTTTGAATGTAATTGTTCAAAAGATGTAAATATGTTGTCTATATAAAGATCTCTGAGCATTTTAATCCCAAAACTTTTCCAGGTATTAAAAACTGGATATACTTATGAAGGTTGAAAGAGGTGGTTCTCTTGCAGAGGTGCCACTGATAAAAGATTTTCCATCTTAAAATGCTTCCTAATTTGGTTCCATATTGGAATACCTATCTTTAACAAAAATCTTATTAAATTCTATAAAACTGGTGTATTCATATGTCATGTTATTCTGGTAATAAGAAATATTCCAAAGATGTCAATAATGCAGCATCTGCAGTTTATCATTAATTGATCTAACACTGTGCTTCTGGAATAATTAGATACTTAAGACCTAAAAAGCGCCTTACTTTCCAAATTAAGTTTTGATTGAAATAGGTTTGAGTAGAGCAGATGAAATTATTTATCTGAGACTTTCAGAAAACATTTGAAAGGGTGCCACATGAGAGGTTGGGTATCAAACTGAAAGAAGTAGGAATTCTGGGTGTAATGTGTAGATGGGTGCAGAATTGGCTAAAACACAGGAAACAGGGTTATGGTGTGTAAACCTATCAGAATCGTGTAACGTTAAGAGTGGTGCTAGGGCTGCTGCTATTTTTAATATAAATAATTGATTTAGATTGAATAAAAATAATATATATATAAAAATAAGATGGTTCAATTTGCATTTTCCAAAACACAAAAACGAAGAATCAGCCCGCCGCTCCAGAGTGAAACGGGAGAGACTACGAAAGACACAGCCACACGAACAAGAGGAGTCAGCGCCCCGCCCCAGAGTGAAACAGGACAGACTACGGAGTCCACAAAGGTTCACAAATGTGAGTGGCACTACTGAGGAGTGAAGTTAGGAATAATGTACTGCTTGGGATTGTACAAACCGCTGAACGCTTTACACCAAATTCAAACACAATACAGCTCAATGATACAAACACGAGCCCACCTGGATAAGATCAATGAACGCAGGCACCTACAACGCGCGTCTGAAACTGTGGAAGCAAAGCAGGCACGGGTTCAAAACGAACGAGCTCGACTGACGGATATACAAACACGAGCCCGCCTGGATAAAATCAATGAACGCAGGCGCCTACAACGTGCGTCTGAAATGCAGCGGGGAAAGCGGGCTTGGCTCCAAAACGAACGAGCTCGACTAATGTATTTCAGGATACCCAACGCCGGGGGTAGGCGAGTATCATATAAGTGCTCACCCATCAAAAAACACTCAGTCGTGTAGTACACACAGATCATGTGCTCTCAGCACATATAAAGCGTATAAGGACAATACGGAGAGTAGAGACCCAAAGGCGTTGGAGAGAAAAAAAGGCAGATAAGAGATTATGAAAGCAGTGGAATTCGAAAGGCTCCAACAAACGATGGCGCGATACGCATGCATAGAAAGGTACAGAATATGAAAGCAGTAAAATCCAAAAGTATTGTAGCGTCCCAGCCAGGTTGAGGGCTGTTTGGTTTTAAGTGACTGTTAGGTCTGATGGAGGGAGGGCGGAGTACAGCACGGAAGAATGATAGCGGGGTATTAATTGATGCGGTAAGGGGGGGGGGGGGGCGTTGGAGAGGGTGCTAGACAGTTGTGTTTGGGGTTAGGAAGTTGGCGATTGTTCAAGTAAAATTTTTGTGACACTTTATCATGTCATTCGCTACAGTATCAAAGAAAAGATAGAAAAGATCGCATTACCGCAAACAAAAGGTGATTAATCATCAGAGCCAGGTATAATTGAAAAAATAGCAGGACAAATCAGGGTCAGAAATAAAAGGCAAAGAGTAAACAACAAAGTCTTTTCGCATTTGCATCATTCAATGAACAAAACGTGGATTTACACAATAATGGACCATATGCTATGAGAATCTGTGGTCCCGGAACAGTTAAAGCAACAACAAGTTAAATCTCAAAGAATACACAGTTCGGTCAGGTGTATATTGATGATCACGGAGAAGCGATGCAAATTTTAACAGGAAAAAAAGAAAGGTTATGTATATATTCCGCAAATAACATTACACACCAGAGGAGATCGTGATATGCCATTCGTATTAAAATGTTTACAGTTTACCGTGAGAATAGCATTTGCTATGACAATCGATAAATCACTGGGACAAACATTAGAAAAAGTCAGATTATTTATTAGAGGAACAGAAACAATATTCACTTACGGGAATTGTCACAATGTGTCTCCAAACAAAATTGTTTTTAATGAAGCTTTAAAGTAAAAGTGCAAATAATGAAATTGAAACAATTCCAAAGAAAAAAAATGTAAATTGTATATCAGATTAACCAAACAAGGGGGTTGGCGAGCGAAGCGAGCAGGGGACGAAGCCCCCTAGTTTAATATAAGTAAATGTAAAGCATTACATGTAGGAAATAAAAACATTCGTTTTGAATACACAACGGGAGATCTGATAGTCTAAAGTTCACCTTATGAGAAGGATTTAGAAGTTATAGTGGACTCATCACTATCAACTGCCAGACTGTGTTCACAAGCCATTAAGAAGGCTAAGAGAATGTTAAGTTATATAGCACGATGTGTAGAGTATAAATCGTAGAAGGTTATGTTTAGGCTTGTTTAGGCTTTATAACACACTGGTTAAATCTGATCTGGAGTGCTGCGTGCAGTTTTGGTCTCCAGGGAACAAAAAGAACAGAACAGCACTAGAAAAAGTTCAGAGAAGAGCCAATGGGCTGATTCGAGGACTATAGGGGATGAATTATGAGGAAAGATTAAAGGAGCTGGGCCTTTTCAGTTTCAACAAAAGGAGATTAAGAAGAGACATGATTGAATTGCTTAAAATTATGAAGGGATTTAGTACAATGAATCAAGACCAGTGTTTTAAAATGAGTTCATCAAGAACACAGGGACACAATTGGAAACCTGTTAAGGGCACATTTTACAGAAACATTAGGAAATTTTTCTTCACACAGAACCATAGGCACATGGAATATATTACCAAGTAGTGTAGTACTAGGGTGTTGTACTGTGTTAGCCATTATGAATGTAGTGAGAAGTCAAGCAAAATTACACTTTTTATTGGCTAACTAAAAAGATTACAATATGCATGCTTTCAAGGCAACTCAGGCCCCTTCTTCAGGCAAGATGAAATTTACAAGTAGTGTAGTAGACAGTAGGACTTTAGGGACTCTCAAAACTTGACTTGATGTTAGTTTGGAAGAATTAAGTGAATAAGACTGCTGAGATTTGTTGGGGTGAATGGCTTGTTCTCATCTAGATTGTTCTAATGTTCTAAAATTCTAGTAGTGTTATTCAAACCTATGGAATATATGCTTCTTAGTACTGGTGTATAACCAGTGTGACACTGTAGAGCAAACTACTCTGAAATAGAAGAAAATATTTTTACCGTAGCAAAAGGTTATTGCAGCCAGCAAAGATAAGAGCGTTGCCAAAAGCAGGGTTTGCATTTCGTCTTCTTCTTATCCAATCAGTCTCCCTGGAAAACAGAAATTTAAAAACTTGGCAAGTAGATAGATAGATAGATAGATAGATAGATAGATAGATAGATAGATAGATAGATAGATAGATAGATAGATAGATAGATAGATAGATAGATAGATAGATAGATAGATAGATAGATGTGAAAGGCACTATATGATAGATAGATAGATAGATAGATAGATAGATAGATAGATAGATAGATAGATAGATAGATAGATAGATAGATAGATAGATAGATAGATAGATAGATAGATAGATAGATACTTTATTAATCCCAAGGGGAAATTCACATACTCCAGCAGCAGCATACTGATAAAAACAATATTAAATTAAAGAGTAATAAAAATGCAGGTAAAAACAGACAATAACTTTGAATAATGTCAACGTTTAATCCCCGACCCTCCCCCCCACAACCCCCCAGGGGTGGAATTAAAGAGTCGCATAGTTTGGGGGAGGAACGATCTCCTCAGTCTGTCAGTGGAGCAGGACATTGACAGCAGTCTGTTGCTGAAGCTGCTCCTCTGTCTGGAGATGACACTGTTTAGTGGATGCACTGGATTCTCCATAATTGATAGGACCCTGCTCAGTGCCCGTCGCTCTGCCACGGATGTCAAACTGTCCAGCCCTATGCCTACAATAGAGCCTGCTTTCCTCACCAGTTTGTCCAGGCGTGAGGCGTCCTTCTTTTTAATTTATTGACAATAGCTTAGCCTTTAATGACACCATCCTTGCCAACCTAAGTGTAAAACCCAGGGAATCCTGCCTTCACATCTTCATCTGTAAGTGGATACATTTAAAAACCAGGTAGACTTCAGGTAGTTAGGATGGAAAGAAAACATCATCACTACTGTTACTGAACACCAGAGCTCTCACAAACCTGCTGTCTGAGCCCAAACTGTATTCACTATTCACTTATGACTGTACAACTCGATATGATTCTATTTACATCATTAAATTTGATGAAGACACCACACTCAATCATTAGGAACAACAAAGAGACTGTACACCATCAGGAGATTAACAGTCTGGATGACTGTTTTCTCATCAACAACTTCACCTTGAACGTAAACAAGACTAAAGAAATTATTATGGACTTGAGAAACGGAGAAGTGATACACTCACCAGTCTACACTGATGGGGCAGTGGTGGAGATATGTTCTTTTTATCAGTTTTTGATTCTTTTGTTTATGTTAATTATGTTACTTGTGTTTATTATTTGCATTATTCTGTATTTCTTATTAGTTTTATGTATTATTTAATATCTATGTATCTATGATGTCCCTTGTATTCAATTTCAAGGGACTGCCTTCAACACTGTAAAAGTTAAGGAAAACCCACAGTTCCTTGTGCTTCATTGAATTCCTTACCATTGGTGAGTTTCCTTTTGTAATTTTTCTGTTTTTTTGTGAATTTAATAAATTTTTAACCCTTTGCTCTGTTTATCACTTCATATTTTAGATTTTTGGATTTGTGAATTGGGGCTTGTTTGCCTTGGATTGCCTTTCCCATTTCATGCTGTGCCTTTTCTGAGCTTACACTGTTTCCAGAGCATTTTTATCTGTTAATATTAGGGGGCACTGCCCCCTGCTTGCTCTGCTCGCCAACCCCCATGCGGGCCCTACTCGCTAGTTATTTCCTGGATCTGCTGCTTGTGACGAATCGTGCTGTGCTTTTGGATCAACACGAATATCAACTCTGTCTTTGATATCTCCGTCTTGCGAAACTATTATCGCTGAGAAATCATCACATGTTGGTTTGTTATATACGTGAGCGTGATCTTTCGGATTCATATAGAAATCCAAGAAACTTCTTTCTCCATTTTTTTTAGATAGATTTCGTGTAAAGTGCGAGACTTTTGGATGTATGGATTGGTATCCATTATTGGCTGTAGAATTTCTAGTATGTCCGATAGTTTAACTCTTTCGATTCTATGTTGCATCGCTTCTCTGTGATCATAAATATAATCCTGAAAGAATTGTTATTTCTTTGAAATTAAACTTATAGTAGATCTAATTGTTGCGGGACCACAGATTTGCATAGCGTATGGTCTTGAATCGTGTAAATCTACGTTTTCAGCATTGAATGATGCGAACAGATTATTGTAGATTCGGATATTTTGCCTATAGTGTTTGTAAATTTCACTTTCACCACATAAGAAATCTTTTATTTCTCGCCGATAAACCTCTTCATTGGGAAGAAAAACTACTTTGCCCTGATGGCAGCATAAATTAGACGATCTACAAGACTCCGACTTAAACTTTAAAGCCAAACAATATCTACATACTTCTGTCATATCTTCTATGTCCATATATTCAATCTGTTTTCGCTGTTCCATTATTTCACTAAGTAATAATTTCTGTTTGTTTGCGCTAATACGATCTTTACTATCAGTTTTTTAAGACTTTCAAATTTTAGTACTTTCATAATTTCTGACCTGCTCTGCATGTGTATTGCGCCAAATGTTTTTGAACCTCTTTATGATGTTCTATGTTGTCTTCTACTCTTTGTCTTTTTTTCTTCTACTGTTTGTCTTTTATTTCTGCCCCTGCTTGGAGCTGTTAGGTTTTCAATTCATCTCTTGGCACAAAGTCTCGTTTCGCGGAACTTGAAATTATCTCTCTGAAAATGTCTCGTCTCTCCAAAAAAGTCTTCCCAAGATTTTTTTATATAATAGAGAGAAATCTTTTATTTATAAAGATTAAATGTTTACTCTTTTTGTGACTAGCCATGTTTTGACAGTTTTCTCCCTTCTAGTGGGCATTTTTTAGTTATTTTGGTACTTATTGTGCTTCGGATCCCTAAGTTCACAGCACCAATATAGAGTCTATACACACCAAATGCTGCCTAAATTGGACTGCTGCAATTCTCTGCACCCCTACTCCCTCTGGACACAGTCTGTTTTCAAGACAGAGCTCAAGCCATAGGTATACTAGTATCAAAGTTAGCACCTCTTAGTTCAAGAACAGTTTTTACCCCCTGCAGTTTGTCTTCTCAACAATGTGAACCACATTTAGAATAAGTAAACTGTACATTAAAGCAGACACTAGTCATGTAAATGTTCTGTATTGAATATTATTGTTTTGCACTTGTTTTGTTGGGCGGCACGGTGGTGCAGTGGGTAGCGCTGCTGCCTTGCAGTTAGGAGACCCAGGTTTGCTTCCCGGGCCCTCCCTGCATGGAGTTTGCATGTTCTCCCCATGTCTGCGTGGGTTTCCTCCGGGTACTCTGGTTTCCTCCCACAGTCCAAAGACACACAGGTTAGGTGCATTGGCGATTCTAAATTGTCCCTAGTGTGTGTGCACCCTGCCCAGGGTTTGTTTCCTGCCTTTCACCCTGTGTTGGCTGGGACTGGCTCCAGCAGACCCCCGTGACCCTGTAGTTAGGATATAGCGGGTTGGATAATGGATGGATGTACTTGTTTTGTTGTGCATTGTATATGGGTGACCTTTATTATGTTTCATGAACCTGACTGGACAGATTGAGTAAGATTTCATATGTGCATTTGTACAAAAAGCAAATGAAGATTCTTGAATTTTATATAAAAACTGTGTCATTTGTGAAAGGTGCACATCTATAAATTTTGATGGTAATATGGTGAAGCAGTGGTTAAGAGTGCTGCCTCATGGATCCAGTGTACTTTGTTCTAATCCTGTGCCCCATTGTTCTCTTTGTGGAATGTTTGTGTTCTCTCTGTGTCTGATTTATCCTAAATACATTGTAACAGTAGAGACGTGGAGCCACCTCTAACACCCTCAGGTACCACTCGAGACACGAGGTAAAGGTACAACAACTATTTATTTTGTTGTCACACAGTGCACCAAGCACCCTCCACTCCACACTCATATAACTCACAAATACTCTCAATAAACCAATCCTCCTCGCCCAGACACTTTGCCATCCTACCTCCCAGCTCAGCTCAAATGTCTGGGCTCACCCAGAGTCCTTTTATAGCCCCTGACCCAGAAGTGGTTCCTGGCAAAACCCCCAAGTCCTTATCCCTTCCGGGTCAGGGTACACAGTCTCTTCAGCCCGGGAGCACGTCGTTTCTTCCTGTCACGTGGTGATGACGCACTCCCAGGTTATAGGGCACGTAAGGGCCCACTAGCCCCCCTACAGCGACTCCTGGCAGCCCCCAAGGTATCCAGCAAGGCTGTGTAACAACACTGCAAAGTCCATGATGCCCTGCTGGAACTCGGGGCACGAATATGGTGTCCGGAGGGCTCCTCCTAGCGGCCTGGGGGTTAGGGCCGGACTGGGAAGCCGGCAATCCTCCACAACATACATGTTAGGTTAAGTGGAGCTGTGTGAGTGGGCCTTGTGCCTTGTTGCCAAATTCCTGAATTAGATTAAAACAGTTTAACAATGTTTTGTTATGTTATATAATGAAAAATGGTATAAATTCCTTTTGCTCAGCTTGCATTATAGTGCTGATATACATACCTCAGTTTTACTGACTAAAGGCAATTTCTTGCCAACCTGTGTTTATTTTTCAAACCTTCAAAATACTAGCACATGAAGAAGATATTTTACATAGGAGAGGAGACCATTAAGTCTATTTTTCTCATTTTCAAAAAAAAAAAATGAAACTCCTGGCTGAATTAAAGTGATGTACTCAGATCCTTTAAATGCATCTCAGTTGCAGCAAAAGGCAAATAAGCCTCAATTACAGTTGGCAGAGTTTTAAAAGAAAGAAAGAAAAGGGTAAGAAAGATGGATCGTGTGCACTTGTTGATTAAACAAATGTTGTTCCAAGAAAAATATAGACAGTGAAAAGTTTAGCTTAATCCTGAACGCGATTTCGTATTACACAGAATCCGAGTTCTACAGTGTAAATAAAAGGGCTTGTTTTGGCTTTCTTCAGAGTTTCACAGGACTAAATTTACTGTCAGCACATATTTAAAGAGATCCCTCCATTACAGGTCCAATGAAAACAAAAATACACATTAGTCGAATGGTATTTCACTGGATATAGTGAATTGTTTTCTATTGATATGAAATATTGTATAGTTATTTCAGTTTGAAATTGTTAAAAAAATATCTACATGTGTAATCTTACCTTACTGCAGGTTTACCAGCTCAGATACATACGATTATATACTTTTTTATGAAATCTTTCATTTAGGTTTATTCATTATGTGATATAAATGACAAGTTATAATGAATGGAGGTTTCCAGTGGGAGACTGCAATGAAGTTAGGTGTGTCTGGCTGTATCTTCTTCCCTTTATACATTAGTGTTTGAATGTCCCCTTTATGTAATAAACATAACAATGAGAAGCAGGAAGGTGAGTGTGCATGCTGGCTTTACTTTAAGCAGAAATGGGAATAGTATGAAGGAGAAAAATGGTGACCGCATTAAACTGACCAAATGACTTCATCCATTTATATCACACACACACAAGCACACATATTTATATTAAAATCTGTGGAATCTATCCACCCTTTAGAGTAGGATTATACCATAACAGTGTATATAAATTGGTATTTAACTGCTGTTTGCAGCCTTCTAGAAAGCAATGACATCACAGTAGCAGTAATTGTATTCCTATCTGTGTGATAAGTAGAAAAAACTTTGACTTTTTCCTGCTTGCACTTCATTTGTCATATGTGACAGCACATACTTGTTTTGTACTTTATTTTAAATATTTATTTTATATTTCTGCAGTGTGATGTTTCCAGTCCTCTACAATGCATAGGATAATCACTGTATATTTGATAAATCTTTGCCCTTATTCAGCCATTTTGCAATTTATAATTTTATCAATAAGAGGCTTAACATCTGAACAACTAATCTCTGCTCTGGGAAAGATAATGATTTCTGCAAGTCAAAAATTGTAAGGCAAACAGAGTGTTACAAATTTAATTTTAAATTGTTTCTTACTTTGCTCAGAAAGCATAGTCTAAAATACACATCCATGCATCACATTCTTAAATGAGGGCCATGAGGGACTGGTGCATATCCAAATACAGCACCAGGTACAAGGCAGGCACCAACCACAGACTGTGTAACAGCCCAGTATAGGAAACACACTCACACATACTGTGCACACACACACACACACACACACACACACGCACACACGCATAGACAGTGAACCAATTGAAAATTTGGCATTTCACCCAGTATGCAGGTTTATAGAATGTTTGTGAAACCCCCAGCACTCAGAAACATAGCCATGCAGATTTGGGGGAAAATGTGTAAATTCTCCACAGATAGTAGCTTGACCAGGATTTGAACCTGGTAGTCTGGAGCTTTGAAGCACCAACCATAAAACCACATCCATCCATCCATTTTCAAATCTGCTTAATTTAGTTCTAGGTTTCAGGGGCTGACAAGACATTCTCAGAAGCATTTGATGTAAAGCATAATGCAAAATGGCACGCAACCAGAACACAAATCCTATAACTAAAGTACCCCAAATGAGAATCCAAAGAAATGAACCAAAAGCCACAAAGAGGTCCCAACAAGGTCAGTAAGTCAAATGCCTTTATGTAATTTCTGTTGGCCTTGTAGTTCCCAGGTCGAATAAGCCCCTCTCTTAGCCAGCAGCACACCCTCCGGTAAGTTTATAATGAGGGTAATTTTACTGAATCTTGTGCATTCATCCATTGTCAGGACCTATACAGAGTCATGGAAAGCTGTAGCTTAACATGGGGGTCTATGGCACACTCATACACACTCCCACACTGGGACAATTTATGGTTGCCAATTAACCTCAAAACTGTGTCTTTGGAAAGAAAAACAATGTTCTCAGTGGTAAACCCATTTAGACAAAATTAGGGAAAATACGTATATTCAACACCAGCACTACCTAGTCCAGAATTCAAAGTAAGGGTTATGTATCCTTATAATAGCAGTACTAAAGCACTAGGCTAAATGTGGCTCCAATATACATTACAATCTGTAAATCATGTTAAAAAGTGTAATGTACAGTAACATGATCATTTGGGCAAATATTTTCATTTCACCTGAATTTTTAAATTTTAATTATTAAAAAACATGAAATTAATTTAAAAGCCCTTGGCTCAGATATAGTGAAACTTTACAAATTACCATAGTTTTCGAATCCAGAGCAGGGTTGCGGATGCCAACCCCGAAGCATAGAGCACAAGGCATTAACAAACATCTGTGTAGGATGCCAGTACATCAGGGGACAAATACACACACACACACACACACACACATTAGCTTCAATTTAGCATCGCCAATCAATGCCTTTGGACTGTGTGAGGAAAGTGAAGCACCTGGAGGAAACCCCCACAGACACAGGGAGAGCATGCAAACTCTGCAGAGTGAGGAACTGGGATGTGAACCATCGTCTCCTTACTGTGAAGAAGAAGCACTACCACTGCACCACCCATATTATTAAATTATGAGGAAAACAATTTTAATGAGTAAACTGCAATTTATATAACGGCTTTCTTTAGTAAGCACCATCTCAAGTTGTTTTACATATAGTATGTACATATATATATATATAGAGATATACATACATAGTGTACATATATGTATATCTATTCTATATATATAAAATCCTAAGCCTAAAAGTGAAATGATTTTGTGCAACGATTTTATGTCACGTTTTTTGTCACACTTTAAATCATGCTTATTTTAAAACCTACATACATATGTTTGATATCATTCTTTTCAGAGTTTATCGAACTTTAATGTGATGTTGTTTGAGTTTGGGATTCTTATTCCATTTTTAAATTATAAACTAAAAAATATCAAGAACTCACGTCCCGTGAGACAAAAGTTTGTGGCAAAAGATTTAACCATGCCCGGGGCTGAAAATAAAAGACAAAGAGTAGGATAGCTGCTGTAAAGGGCCTTTAAATGTTTGAAACGCCGCATGAAATGCAGATCACACAGCACAGCAGCAAGCCAGCAGCTGATCGAGCAAAGAGGAGGTAAAAAAAAACTGTATTTGTTTCCCACTGTATCACCGTTTAAGAGGGGGTTTTGGAGGTGCGTTCAGCCCCCCTCTTTACAATGCAAGCAGAAGAGACGCGAAGTGGCTGGTGCATAGTGCAGTCCTTAGGGGGATAGTTGTTGAGCAAAGCGAGCAGGGGTGAACCCCCTATTATATATATATATATATATATATATATATATATGGTTGAAATAGTTTACTGTCAAATAAATGCAAAGAGTACACGACACGTGTTTCGCCCTCATTCTGGGCTCATCAGGTGTACACACTCCACTGCACTCCCTCTCGGGAATCGAACCTCGGACGTCAGCGTCTGAGGCGATGCCCCTAACGTTGCGCCACGGCGTGTGGTTCGTTTATTTGACAGCATGTAGATCGGGGTAATTACATTCACGGCATTCGTAGTCTGTGTCACAATCTGATTGTATGGGTGGTTACCTACCAGGTAACACTTGTGGTTGGCCAGCAATCTGCTAACATCCGCCACGGTGCCCTCAGTTTGTGAGGAGCAGATCATAGAATGGTTGAAATAGTTTACTGTCAAATAAATGCAAAGAGTACACGACACGTGTTTCGCCCTCATTCTGGGCTCATCAGGTGTACACACTCCACTGCACTCCCTCTCGGTGTCGTGTTTCGCCCTCATTCTGGGCTCATCAGGTGTACACACTCCACTGCACTCCCCCTCTCGGGGATGGAGTGCAGTGGAGTGTGTACACCTGATGAGCCCAGAATGAGGGCGAAACACGTGTCGTGTACTCTTTGCATTTATTTGACAGTAAACTATTTCAACCATTCTATGATCTGCTCCTCACAAACTGAGGGCACCGTGGCGGATGTTAGCAGATTGCTGGCCAACCACAAGCGTTACCTGGTAGGTAACCACCCATACAATCAGATTGTGACACAGACTACGAATGCCGTGAATATATATATATATATATATATATATATATACTGTATATATACAATATGTTTTAACAGATGTTTTATTTTGTAATATATCTGAGTAAGATAAGAACTAAGAGGATGCAAATTTGTTCCAATTCAGAAGCCTTTATGCATTTTCTATCCATTGCTTTCCTGCACTCTCTTGTAGCCATTACTGGTTTACAGAAAGCCAGAGCCTTTCTTGGCAGCACTGGGCACAAAGTTAATACCAAACTTGAATAGGGTACTAGTTCAACACAGAGAACATTCACTCATACACCCAGTATCACTTCCACTGAGCAATGTATAGCTGCCAATTAAGATATTTTGTCTAGGAGAAGGAAACCCAATGTACCAAAGGTAAAAACATCCACAGACACTGGGAGAATATGCACTTTCAGTCTGACTTTAATTAAACTCCATATTTGATCCCAGTTTTCTGAGCTGTGGCACAGCAGCATTAACCACTGTGCTAACCTCCTTAAATATACAGTTTACAGAACTTATAAAACAATTGTAATTATATCACATACTTAACACATTGCCTTGTGAGCCTTTTTTGACATTTAAATGGCACTTGGTATTGTAATGTTAACTAAGGTGCTTTGCACCTTCGACTCTCACTTTGTGAAACAATACAAAATGATGAGGATGGCATGCAAAAGAAGAACATGTGATGAAAGGGTCTTTAATGATTAAAATCTTCACATCATCACTTATTCGGGAATTCAACTTGGATCATTTTAGATTTGTGTAATTATAAATGAGCAATAAACAATCATTTTTGTTGTTGTAGAAGAACACGTGCCATCAAGGTTACTTATTTTCTTGAACTTAACAATTTTCGTCATGTCACCTCTTAAACCTTGTCTCTTTCAATGTTCCTCACAGCATACCTGATACTCCACAGGCCTGTAATTTTTCAAGTATCACTTCTTGCAACATAGATTTCAAAACTGGACACAGCAACCTTGATTTGGTCTCTTAAATTCATTATTTTAGTTTTGGTATAACTGGAGCATTGCTGTATGCATGTTGTATAGTACACATGCCAATGCAACTGCCAATAACTGCAAACACAGTAAATTGCAGAAAATGTATACATTAATTAGGTATACAATAATATGAATTTACTTATATTTTCCTTATACCAAATTCATAATATATTGCACAGCATATAAGCACAGAATATGTTAGATGTCTTATAACTTTATGCAGATTTAATGTACAATTCAGGTTTTACAGGCAGCAGTATCAGTTCTGCTTGTGTGTCTTAAAGTCATTTCTGTTTTGTTAGTGTACTCACTGTAATTGTCTGGAACAAAAGCACTGCACCACCACCAACTGGCTCCAAGACCTTGGTGATCCTTGTTTTCCAAAACCTTCAGTCAGAATTAATTGTCTAGAGAAAACATTTCATTTTAAATGCAGCCTTTTTATATATTATGCCAGTCCCTCACCGCACCCCCCATCCCACCCCAAACTGGCCCTCATCCCAAAATTAGAGCAAACACACCTACTTGATTACTCATGCTAGTATCTACGTAAGACCCTCCCTCTCCAGCACAAACAGGATTTACAGGCAGTTATCCACTAGGAACTCTTACTACAACAAGAAAGAGAACTCATTTGGAGATTTACAGAAACATGTTTTATGTGGAGGAAAATGAGACAGACAAAGCATATGTAATTTCTTTGACCCATGGAAGATCGTTGTCCAGATTGGCACACATTGAAAAGCTTGGTGTCAGTCTGCATGTCAGACGGTGAGGACATGGAAAAATGTTGAAGTTTGGAAAGAATATAAAGAATTTGGGCAACAAAGTGAGAATTCCAAAACAAAAGCTTCCACGCTTTTCCTCAGTATAACACATATCATGGATGAAGATAAAACATTTATAGAATTGCTGCTTTATACTTTATTTATTTAAGGAAAGTAGATGTCACCTGAATAGGAAATTGTGCATATATTCTCACCAGTGATCATACTATAAATTCTAAAAACTGGGCAGCTACTGTACAGAGAAAAGTATGACATGTTCATATTTTGAAATATTACTTAACTAGTTTCAATTTTATTTATAAGAGAATTTATTCAAATCTGACTGTGTAAAGATACAAATAGAAAGCAACTAAAAACAAACTAAAAATTTTCTGCTGCATTAACAGACCCGTAGGTGCAGACATCATGGTATGTGGTGAGCAGCTGGACTCAGTATGGAGCAGACATGTGGGGCTTGATTTGCAATATTTTGGCCAGACACCATAAATTAGAAAAAATATGATGATATCACTAGACTGAATAAGATGGGCAGAACTAGATTTTTAAAATCATTTTTTTCCAGTGGTGAAAAAAAGTTTGAAGTTAAATGATTTACATTCTGTATATTCAATGTTTCCATGTTAATCACTACACAGAGAATTCAAGGAACATGTTTTGTAACCGAGCAGCATGGTAGCATAGTGGCTTAGTACAAGTCATTGCTTGAGTGCAATATGTACATTCTCCTTATGCTTTTGTGTTTCTCTTTTCCCTGCAGTAGTTTAAGTTCTGTTGGAGTGGAACTGACAGGAAATATTTGTAAAACAGATCATGAGATGAAAAGGCAAACTCATGGACAAAAAATGTGCAGAGCTCCGAGTCAGCAGAATCAAAAGAATCAATAGCCAAAATAATAACCAAAACACATAATCAAAAACATACACAACGTTTTGACTCACAAAAATTGAGTTATTGTTAGCTAAACCTGCAAAAAAAAAATTAAATTAATGATCCCAAAATCTTGGATGTGTAAGCTCCATGTTATCATCTTAAATACTATCTGGACTATAATGTCACACGACGCAATTTCTTGTCACGTGTTAGCAATGGAGCACCACCATGAAAAAAAATGCTCAAAATGATGGCACCTGTAATAAACAAAATAGTGGTGTTAAAATAAACAAAAATGATCATAAAATGTAATAACAAGTGTGAAATATACATGAGGAGTGGAAAAAATTAGATTGCCGATATTCAAAACCCACTGTCACAATGTCGGCCTTCTGTCCTGAAGAGGGGACACCTGCCATCCCGGTTAGGAAGCTTATCCACTGATGCTGTCCAGCAATTATGAGGGTGTCCTGGCCAGGTAAGGGAAACATCCATCCCTGCCAGCATGTCAGCCCTTCCTTGCATTCCATTTCTAGTCATCTATAATAATAAAAGGCAAAGCCCTCACTGACTGACTGACTGACTCATCACTAATTGTCCAACTTCCCGTGTAGGTGGAAGGCTGAAATTTGGCAGGCTCTTTCCTTACAGCTTACTTACAAAAGTTAGGCAGGTTTCATTTCGAAATTCAAAGCGTAATGGTCATAACTGGAACATATTTTTTGTCCATACACTGTAATGGAGGAGGCGGAGTCACGTATCGCGTCATCACGCCTCCTACGTAATCACGTGAACTAAAAACAAGGAAGAGATTTACAGCACGAGTCACACGCGGGAACGAAGGTAAATGACGTTAATTTTTGACTGTCTTTTAATACTGTGTAAGCATACATATTAACACATGTGCAATTAAACGTGTGCATTTACGGGGTGATTTCTCAGGCTTAAAAGCTCACCTTTTATCAAACGCGGGAACAAAGGTAACTGATGTTGTTCACTGTCTTTTAATACTGTGTAACCATACATATTAACATATGTGCAATTAAACGTGTGCATTTACGGGGTGATTTCTCAGGCTTAAAAGCTCGCCTTTTACTAAAAAGGTAAATGCAAAACTATTTTCAATCAGTTTATTGAAACGCTCCCGTTAAGGATTGCAATAACATATTCGCGAGATAAAAGAACGAAGTAGGGGGAAATGGAGGAAGAGCCGCAAACAGCGCACAGCAAAAAATTAATTAAACAATTGAGAACGGAGCGAGTTAAGCATACAAGCATGTTCATAAGGGAAACAAAGCACGGTGTAAAACGTAAGTTTAAATTAAGTTTATAGAAACGCTCCCGCTGCGGATTGCAATAACATATTCGCGAGATAAAACTTTAATGAGAAGACACGAGGTATAAACGAACCACACGCCGTGGCGCAACGTTAGGGGCAACAGTTTCAACCATTCTATGATCTGCTTCTCGCAACTGAAAGACGGCACATGGCGGATGTTAGCCGACTTGCTGACCGCAACGTTAGGGGCTTCAACTATGGCGCTGACGCCACATCTCAGTGCCAACACTTTGCACACTCTACTTAAAAGACACGCCCTCCTCACTGGACAGTTAAAAAGACCAATCAAACTAACGATGACATCAAGTATTACCCAATCAAAAGTAGGAAAGGAGGCATCTTCATAAAATGCGTGTGGGATGATTTGCATGAGACGCTGCTTTAAAAAAAAAATTATAAAAAAAATACGGGATAAATCCCGTCCAATATTGATTCAAAACGGGACGCGCAATTTCATTCTCAAACGCGGCACGATTCCGTATTTTAAAGGACGGGTGGCAACCCTACAATGCCAGGTAACCACCCATACAATCACATTGTGATTCAGACTAGGAATGCAATGAATGTAATTACCCCGATCTACATACAAGGCGAAAGTCTTGCAACATTCAAAGATGATGGTTTGGGATAAGTACACCATACAACATAAAAGAGCTTATGAAGCCTTGAACCGAAAAAAGCAAGATCTCACAGATCGTAAAAAAAAAATAGGAGGTAATGTCATTTTACTCGCTGTAGATTTTAGTCAAACATTACCAGTTATTCCACGAGGGAGACCAGCAGATCAACTCAACGCGTGTTTAAAATCCATGCTTCTCCCACGCTCGGTTATATGTCGCGTGTTCTCGGGTAGGTGCACCAAAAAATGTATACATTTAAGCATGTAATGGGCAAACAAAAAATGAGGTATACCCGAAGGCACTGCAGTAGTACTTAATGTAACTTTACTTCTTAAATGTTAATGTTTTACTGTTTAATAATTTATACGCTTCTTATATGTTGTTCAAATTCTTTTATCAAAATACCACTGACAGCGCAATGCACGATAACATGGAGTGAATACACCATACGCATCCGCCCACGGCTGCCCTGCTGTGCGCAGATAGGAGTTGATTCTACAATAAAATAAAATAAACATAAAAAGAGTAAAACAATCATCACCCATAAAGCGGATAGTAGACGTGACGTACTATATATGTACCACATTTCAAGTGTATAGGTGAAACGGTTTGCGAGCTACAGGTCATTTAAAATCCTGGACAGACACACAAATTGCCACGGTAGCAAATTACAGAAGAACATTTTACTGTTTAATAATTTATATTTATATGAAATGTGCTTCTTATATATTACTTCATATTCTCATATGATAATGATGTTAATGTTTATATTGATTTCTGTGTTATTAAAACTGCATGTATGTGTGTATATGTATATATATATATATATATATATATATATATATATATATATATATATATATATATATATATATATATATATATATATATATATATATATACTAGCAAAATACCCGCGCTTCGCAGCGGAGAAGTAGTGTGTTAAAGAGGTTATGAAAAAAAAAGGAAACATTTTAAAAATAACGTAACATGATTGTCAATGAAAGCCCGTTTCAGTCAGTAAGTCTTATGTGTGTGTTTATGTATGTGTGTATATATATATGTAGATGTGTATATGTAGATATGTATATATATGTATATGTATATAAATGTTTATGTGTGTGTGTATATTATATATATAATATATATATATATATATATATCTATATATATATATATATAAAAGACAGCAACAGTTATAACAATGACAACACAATTACATTGACAATCATGTTACGTTATTTTTAAAATGTTTTCTTTTTTTTTCATAACCTCTTTAACACACTACTTCTCCGCTGCGAAGCGCGGGTATTTTGCTAGTTCACTATAAGTATAAGTCAAACTTAAAACAACACATCAGAGTACTACATTTTAGAATGTGAAAACTTAAAGCTATAGTACAATCAAACAAAGTCCTTTTTCCTCATATATATATATATATATATATATATATATATATATATATATATATATATATATATATATATATATATATAATACAAGTTGCATGGCTTGTGGTTGTCAGTCTGAAACACTTGCCACACCAACACACAACACAAGCTTATAACTATTTGTTTGCTAGTGGAAAGCTAAGCCATTTCAAGTGCTTGAATGTACTGATGTACATACAATAACAGCAAGGTCAATAATTGTTTATAAGAATTACACACTTTGTCTTCTTTTTTCATGTTGTAATACTACAACCTGTGCATGTACAGTTTTTTTCTTCAGTTATCTATTTATTGATTATTTTGATGCTAAAAAGATGTCCACATTCTCACTATACTGGTTATGCTTTCTAAAAATATGCTACCTTATACATTTTTAAAAAGCCTTTATACCTCTATACAATGGCTCCATACGGCACTCAGTGTAATGGAAAGTAGAGCACATGCAACATTTTGTACTGTCACATTTACTGATCTATTGTATGAGGAAGTCGGGAGTGGCAGAGAAGTATGTAAGAGTTGTACAGGATATGTACGAGAGAAGTGTGGCAATGGTGAGGAGTGACAGATGCATTCAAGATGGAGGTGGGATTACATCAGGGATCGGCTCTGAACCCTTTCTTATTTGCAGTGGTGATGGACAGGTTGACAGACAAGATTAAACAGGAGTCTCCGTGGACTATGATGTTTGCTGATGACATTGTGATCTGTAGTGATAGTAGGGAGCAGGTTGAGGAGACCCTGGAGAGGTGGAGATATGCTCTAGAGAGGAGAGGAATGAAGTTCAGAAGGAACAAGACAGAATACATGTGTGTAAATGAGAGGGAGGTCAGTGGAATGGTGAGAATGCAAGGAGTAGAGTTGGCGAAAGTGAATGAGTTTAAATACTTGGGATCAACAGTACAGAGTAATGGAGATTGTGGAAGAGAAGTGAAAAAGAGAGTGCAGGCAGGGTGGAATGTGTGGAGAAGAGTATCAGGAGTGATTTATGACAGACGGATATCAGCAAGAGTGAAAGGGAAGGTCTACAGGATGGTAGTGAGACCAACTATGTTATATGGGTTGGAGATGGTGGCACTGACCAGAAAGCAGGAGACAGAGCTGGAGGTGGCAGAGTTAAAGATGCTAAGATTTGCACTGGGTGTGACGAGGATGGACAAGTTTAGAAATGGGTACTCTAGAGGGTCAGCTCAAATTGGACGGTTGGGAGACAAAGTCAGAGAGGCGAGATTGCGCTGGTTTGGACATGTGCAGAGAAGAGATGCTGGGTATATTGGGAGAAGGATGCTAAGGATAGAGCTGCCAGGAAAGAGGAAAAGAGGAAGGCCTAAGAGAAGGTTTATGGATGTGGTGAGAGAGGACATGCAGGTGATGGGTGTAACATAGCAAGATACAGAGGACAGAAAGATATGGAAGAAGATGATCCGCAGTGGCGACCCCTAATGGGAGAAGTCGAAAGAAGCATTTACTGATCTATTTTTGTAGAAATGTGGCTGTCCTCACTCACAGGCAAAAAGCATTGGAAAATACATAAACTTCTGAGGCTAAAAAATTGAAGATTCCAGTCTTCCTGCTCAGCGCAAGTAGTACTTTGTGAACTGGCTTCATGTTCAGTGTCACGTAATGTGGGTTTATTCCAAGTTTGCTGGTTCATTTATAGCCAAGTGTTTAATTTTTTATGTATATAAATGGTGAGCTTTCCCACTGTATTGATCCAGTTAATTTATAATGTTCCTCACCATGTTGTTGTTTTGGGCGTTAATGAGTGTTGCGCCCCAAAACTGTGTTTGTCTGGTCCTTCCAGACACAGTCTGAGCGCTGAAGAGATAAGACGTGTTGTTCAAGCACTCTCTTTTGGCTCTTTATAATTTAGATTTACTTAGGGTATTTTAACTTTTTTTAATATGAAAGACACAACATTGTTATTTGTAGCATTTCATTCCGGGTATGTGCAGTTATTTTATGTTTAAAGCCTTTACAACATTTAGAAGGGCTGCGCACATGGCATTTGCTTCAAGGTGTGTTGACATCTATGGCATATTGAAATTGCATAGCCTCAGTTTTCTGTATATCCTCATTTTAATATTGTGTTATCTTAATATGAAATATTTTATTTAGATTTTCTTTATTTCAGTTGGAGTAAATGAGAGAGAGAGAGAAGTTGATTCCTTGTGTGACACTACTTTGCTTTTTTTTTGCTTGTGTAAGGTATGTTTATGTTATCATAGTAAATTTTTGTGTTAAGTGAATTCTTTTTTGAATATCCATGTAAATAATTAAAGTAATATTTGTGTAAAAGGAGACATGTTGTGAGTGCTGGAGGAAGTAAGGGAGGGAGAAAGAGGAGTTGGTTCCCTGTGTGATGCCCGTCTTTTTTTTTTTTTTGCTTGTGTAAGAATAAAGAATTGGAGCAAGATGGCTGTTGTCTGTCTTTCCTTTCAATGACACACACGATACACAAC
Source organism: Erpetoichthys calabaricus (assembly GCF_900747795.2). Classification (NCBI taxonomy): domain Eukaryota; kingdom Metazoa; phylum Chordata; class Cladistia; order Polypteriformes; family Polypteridae; genus Erpetoichthys; species Erpetoichthys calabaricus. Next base: position 35,461,342 of record NC_041405.2, read on the forward strand.
TCAGTGAGCAAGCAAGAAATAATCAGCTACACATCCACAGACACCTCCAGTGGAAAGAGAAAGTACTAAGAAAAAGGTTATGTTATGTATATGCCAGTATTCAAAGGTAAGACCACTAGAGGAATACCTTAAAAGGGTAATCCTTTATTAGCTTTATTGAATATCTTTTCTTTTATTCCAGTTTCGGCACACTGCATTCTTTTGGGGGAATTTAAATTATTTTTAATTTAATTTAAAAATTTATACCTAGTTATTTTATTTTTCATTTGTTTCTCAATCGCCAGTACCATTTTGTAATATTTTGTTTTTAGTTGTTAAGTTGACTACTACATTGTGATCACCTTACACAATAAAGTCACAGCACGCAATGTCTCACTGGCAATGGTGTAATTGCCAGTGTCACACACATGCGATTAGGGTTAGGCAGTCAACAAGCCCGGAGGTGAGTGAAATATCGCAAGACAGAGAGTCAATCTGCGGTACTAATGCTTTTCTCTCTCTTTCTTCAGACAAAAGGAAGAAAATTAAACCTACTTTACTTCCGGGTTCCAAGATGGCCACCAGAAGTCACCTCCGGCATCATCTGATTAGGGTTAGGCAGTCAACAAGCCCGGAGGTGAGTGAAATATCGCAAGACAGAGAGTCAATCTGCGGTACTAATGCTTTTCTCTCTCTTTCTTCAGACAAAAGGAAGAAAATTAAACCTACTTTACTTCCGGGTTCCAAGATGGCCGCCAGAAGTCACCTCCGGCATCATCTGATGACATCACTTCTGGCTCCAACCTATGATGACAGTCAATGACATCACTTCCACCCATACATCACTTCCAGTCACTTTTGATGACGTCGCATTCGTCTCTCAGCTTCAACATCATTTCCTGCCAACTCATTTCCGCCCGCCATATTTGTTTTGTATAAAAGCCACCAATTTGTAAAAGTTGTTGTGATGTACTGTAAAAGTATTTTTGATCATCATATTTTTGCCTGTGGACATTATACGGGGACAGTCCCCAACTCTTTTTCAGTTGTGGAAATCTTCTTCTTATCACACCAGTATCTCACATTATGTATCATACAAGTTTGCTGATATACTAAAAGACTTTGCAGTTTAAGATTTTAGTGTATTGTTTTTCTTGATGTTCCTTGTGTTGTGTTTTAGGCTCTGGTCTTTTGAAAATTTTCTGTTATGTTTGCCACAACAAAACACACAAAAGTAATGCAGGCCAACTCTGCATGAGGTATGGACCCTCAAACAGGCCTCACCCCTGGCAGCCTAGCCTCAACTTTAACAGGCAGGCTTCAAATCTGCCTAGGCCAAAAATGAGGCTATGGCTTAATGAATAGTTCAGAGTCACAAACTGTCCTGATATTAGAATAGGGAAACCATAAAACATTTAGATTCAAAACAAACAAAAACTAAGTTCATTTTAATTTTAAGACTGTATTCAATAATTTAACAAGGGTGCAATAAAGGGTATACAGAGGAAAAAAGAAAAAAAAGATTTTGCCCACAAAGGTGAAAACCTAAAGCAATCAAATCCAATAAACACAAGAACAGAGTTGGTGCATTACACAATTTCAGGAACCAACAGTCAGGAAGTCTAAATAAAAATATTAACAAAAAAATCAGGAGTCAAAATCAGAATGTTGAAGCTGCTTTTAGAGCCATTTAAATTTCTGGGACAGTCTTCCAGCTGCATAACCCAGTGGCCCCACCTCATTGGCCTCCACTTTAAGGAGACATAACAGATAAGTAAAACTAAGCCATAAAAATTAACATAATACAAAATGTTAAAGTAATTAATAAACTTTAATATGATGTAAATACAAAGAAGCTACATAACTAAAAACAAAATTAACAACAAAATATACAAAACAATGTTTAAATAACAGCACAAAAACTACATTTATGCAATATAAACCTGAGCTAAGGTTAGATTTAGTAATTTTTGATTTCCTGTATTCACCTCAGTCTGTATTTTTGACTTGCCCGTCTACCAGTTGTCTCACCATCCTGTCTGCATATTAGCAATTGGCAGAACATAATTACACTAGTGTATTGTTCCAACAGGATGACATAAGACAACTATTCTAGTAGGAGTCTGACCTAAGAAAAGAGAGGCCAAGAAAGGTTTGAAATCATTAAGGAAATAGGACTTGAAAATCTTCAAGGAGGTATTAATGGGCAACAGAGGAGCTTTACTGGTGACATAATGCCTTAAAAGGTAGTGGAAGTTTGGGTGTGCAAGGACATTAAGAAGTGCTAGAGCAAGTTCCATCTTGGCATCTTTATAGCAAAAATGGTTTGCTACTACCTCATCTGTGATTTTGTGTTTTGCCCAAAAGTGACCTCTGTGGGGAGTGTAAAGTAATTTCAAGCTAGAGGTGTACTTGAGTTTCATGTTTAGATGAGAACTGCAGCGAACGATCAATGGTGGGGGGATGTGACCAGGTATAAGAGAAGGAGAGAGAGATAAAGGGGTGAGAAGCAATGGTTTGATAGTACAACCGCATTTTTGGTAGACAAACATTTTTCCCAGTGTCCCATGATACTTCATGAGGCCAGCATGACATCACAAAGCTGTAGCAGACCTTTGATGTATACATACCATAAGCATACTCCACGTAGCATTTTACATTGCTGCATGATTTACTATGCCTATGCATGATGTCACTACCCAATCTGAACTCCAGTTGAATTTGCACTCTGCATGCATTTAAAAATTAAACAAAAAAAAAACCTTCCAGTATTTTCATTTGAGGTGTACATCAGTAGGCCACAATGATAATATTATGAGTACTGCATCGAATGTATAATATTTCCACTTACTACCATTTGTAAAGAACTTTGAATTATACTGTGTATTGGAAGGTGCTATATAATAAATATTGTTGTTATTGTCATTTACAAAGTGGTGAAAAAAAAAGTCCTCTGTTCAGGCGACAGGCAACCTTCATATTCTTCTGGGCATGTACATGTATGGCTCACACTATAATGAAGAGTTCTAGTGTTTACATATACAGTACAGGAAATCTGAATGATCACAATCACCTTACATGAAGTAATTCTATTTTTACAGTAGTGGAATATTCCAGAATGGCAATGCCAACACCCACAGGACACAATGATGGTACATAATGTTTTGAAGAGCATGACAATAATTTAATCCATATGTGACATGGCTGGACTAATCTCAGTTTATTAAACCAACTGAACGTTTTCTGGAGAAGTGCATCAGACAGTGTTTCCCCTCAGTCTTTGAAACACCAAATACTGAAATTTCTCATGGAAAAATGGTATCATATTTCTTCAGTACAGTTCCACATACAACGTTCAGTGATGTGATTCTAGTGGCTTTCAATGTTCCAACACCATTCTGATGTAATTTGAAGGTCTTTCCTGTTTTTAGTGGATAGCTTAAAGCCCTCACAGTACCATAGGGTGCTTGGCAGGTGATAGCCCTGAAGGAAATAACACTCACACCCACACTCACGCACAGCAGACTAGTTAAAAGCTGGAAATTAGTCTAACAGGCATATCTGTGAGATTGGAATTAAGAAACCAGTTAAACTCATTGGAATTTAACACAGAGTATATCCAAACTGTACCCAGGCAGTCATTGGCAGTGAATCAAAGAAAGGTCTGTGATACAGAAATGTTAACTACTGTTTTACCCTGTATATGGTATTTACACAAACAGACAACTACACTAGTGATCAAGATTAGAGAACAATTTATGAAAAAATGCTTCTTTCAAATATTGCTGACTGTTACTGATCAAAATTTAAAGTCATAGTAAATATGATTACTGTTCTACTAGAATGTTTTAAAAAATAATCAAGGTAAAAATAAGGTATTCAATAAAAAACAAATTTAGGAAAACTACACTGATCAGAACTGTTACAACTGTATTGCAAATGAATTTTATCAATGCTTTTGTGTGATTACAGCTTTCAAAATTTAGTAGGATGAGTAGAGGCCTTTGCTTTCAATGACTTTGGCATGTCTGGGCCCACAAGATGCAACCAGTTTCTTGCACAGCTCTGACTTGATTTTGTTCCACTGATCTTCCAGCTTCTTCCACAATTCAGTAACTACAGCAAGTGTCTTTGCCATAACTTTGTCACTCTCAAGCAGGTTCAGATAAACACTCTGGGCTGCCCATTTCATCTTCGAAATTCTCCGCTACTAAGAGTTGCTTTGCATATTTTGCGGGGTGGCAAGGCGCAATGGCATGCATAAAAATGTCTGGCTGATTTGGTGTTGTACATGGAGAATGAATCACATGTGGCTGTAGGAAGTTCTAATACACATTAACATTCACCTTGCCATGTAGCTGTATGAGAGGCGTGACTCCTGCTGCAGAGAACATCACTCACAGCATGATGTTTCCCCTTTCAAACTTTACTGACTTCTTCACACACTTTTGGTTCAGTCTTTTCCCAATTTGACGCTGGACATAATGTTTCCCATCTGAACCAACTAAAGTAAACTTGATTTCATCACTGAAATGAGCTGTGGACCAGTTATCCTCAGTCCACACAACATGCCTCTTGAGGAAAGGCTAGTCTAGCTTATTTATTTTTCTTGCTCCTGAGAGGCTTGCTCATAGTAGAGTGAGCCTTCCTTTTCAGTTCTCTCAGATGACGTAACACAATGTCGAGACAAACCCTTACTCTGTTCAGCACTGAATTGACGAGCAGTTCCAGCTGTGGCATTGAACCGATCTCCGACCGAGAGTTCTCCGTATTATCCTGTTTTCTCGTGCAGTCATATTATGTAGGTGACAAACCTTTTTTCAGGACTCGAATGACTTTGTTTCTTTGTACGGCTTCAATATTTGAGAATTATACTCTTAGAATGTCCAGCATCTCTTCCAAAGGCTGAAAGGGTTATTCCATGAGCCTTCATCTGAATAACCTGATGTTGCAGCATTTCACTTACCCTAACCTACCCATGTTGACTAATTGGTTGGCGTTGTCTGGTATTTCAAGACACTGCTAGATTAGAACCATCTGTTAACTTGTACAATTTTGATTGCTGACCATACCTGAAAATGTCAAGGAGAAAATATTTGTGAAATAGGAAGCATGTTTAATAAGGCAAAAACAGTTATAGCTAATTTTAATCTAGGTTTATTTTTTAGCATTTATTTCTTATTATGACTGGCTGTTCAATAACCTTACAAACTGGGGACAGGGACTTTCAGCTGGCTAATAACCTTCACCTTTATTTTTTTTTTTCAGCGCTGTGAATTCTCACTAATTTGATAATCATGTAACTAATCGAGAGCTAATCATAAATCTTTCTATTATAAAAGAAAATCTTCAGATGAGACTATTGCCAAGAGATTTTTTCAAGTCCTGCCCTCCTCTCATCCATTTTCAACCACGCCCACAGTCCTCGCACCTCTCATTCGTGTGAATGCTTTTGTCAGACACAGTTCCGCCGCTCTCAGCTCTTATAAATTTTTACGTTTTCCTCACTTTAAGTTTTCAATAAAAGAAGACTTATTATGTTCAAATCTTATTGAAGAATTTCATCCCAAAGGGTTATCAACAGAACAAATGAGTATACAGGCAATTCTGAAAATAGTCAGATATAAATAACATGAAAATAGTCGATCGGTTACAATGACATGTAAAATTTTAACCGGCGACAAGAAACGTAATGTAGTACATCTTCTGCGGATAACATTAGACACCAAAGGAGATCTTGATATGCCATTTGTATTAAAACGTTAACAAGTTTCCCGTTAGAATAGCTTTTGCTATGACAATTACCAAATCATTTTTGTTAGAGGAAAATTTTCCTACCTGATGTTTATTTGGTATTTATCTAGATCCAAACCAATTTATTTTATCAACTTTTACACTCTATTTGCAGTATCATTTATTTTTAGCTTTAGTCAGTGTACTAGTGCAATACATTATGTCCAGTATTCTGTCATTGTTTCCATTATTAAGTGACATTCCTGACCCACAGACATACAAAATATTTAAGAAATAAAATACATCAACAAAGGTGTAATGGAAATATTTAAAACATCTGCCTTTAAAAGATTCATAACATGTGGACTGCAAAGGCACAAAAGCTTGTAGTTTAAAATTTTAAATTGGCAACAATGACCCATAGGTTTAACTTCAAAAAGCAAACACCTATCTTATTACTGAATATATTTATGCATAAAAAATGATGTCTGCACTTGACACGTTGCTATATATTCTGTTTCTTCATAAAATTCATTGGATGTTTGTTGCTTTCAAGGTATCTTATTTTCAAATTACATACCCAGACTTTATATATATATATATATATATACACCTTTAGGCATATTTGTACTGTTGTAAAATATTGATGCTGTCTTGTAAATTGATATCTGAAATCTCAGTGCTTCAGCTCAAGACTCTGTTGCTTTTACTACCCTGTTAAATTTACACAATACAGTAAATATTTTAAATTCCACCCTTTCACAACTTACCACCACATACAGTATAATGACAGTCATTAATCAAAATATTGAATCCCCACAGGCTTTGTGCTATATATTTTCACATATCTTCTGATGTTGCAATACTTACTTACAATCCCTCTATGAGACAGAAAATTTCTAGATCACCAAAGCGCTCCTTATCTAGCCAATGCATACATTTTAATTAATAACATAACAATAACAATTCTAGGTATATGTGTATTGATAACCCTTACTTTATATTATTTTCAAGTCTCATCCTTAATACATCATATTTTTCTTTTTATGAAGCTACTTCAGTTTTTAAACCTTTCTTTTCTAGACTGAATGGTGATCAAGTTTTGTTTGTTGAAATACAGTAAGACAAACATGGCAAGAGGGTGTGAATCCTGTAAGAGGTCTACAAAGCAGGCAAGGATCTTCACTAGTCTGTCCAAAAAAGACTTACCTCAAATCAAGCAGCACCCAAATGCTACCCGCAGGCTCTGGCCTAAAAAGGCCTAAAGAAGCTCAAAAATGGTGAGCTGTCTTTAAAAGTTCAAAATACGCAAAAATGCCCTATGAGACAAGTCCACAAAGAATTCTTCATAAATTAAGATATTTTTGTGTAATTTAAGAGAAAACACAAAAATGGCACAAAACCAAAAATACTCTGAAGGGATATGGAATGGCAATCCAAAACAACCAGGTCCTAATATGTTTCCAGCCAATCAAAATTCCCAAACAGAAGGGATAAATCCAAAAGCAGAATGAAAAATGACAAGGCAATAATCACAAACTGTAGTGATCTACTGCTGGATTCCTCTCTCCGATCAAATTTAAATGGTAGAGGGAGGACCCAGGAACAGTGATATCAGGGTGGCCCAGCCTCTTAGGGCTCCACCCACAAAGTACAGGGAATTGAGTCATGCTTAAAAACACATACATATTAAATAATAATCCTACATAACCAAAACTACACAAAAATGCACAAAACATGGAAACACTCAGAATACAGTGGTATAATCTAGTCTTGCATTTTGCTTTGTAGTTTGTATGATTGTGTTGTAATTCTGAGTTGACAATTGATATCATCTAGCTCTGTGAAGGGGATTACTTATGTTCCATTTGGTGTATTGTATGACCCCATTTTTTGACACTCATTGCACTGATTGTAAGATGAAGTTTATGTCATTCTACTTTAATGACAAAATAAACTATGAGATTAAAATGGAAATTTCAAAATTAAAGTTGTCCCTATGCTTTTCTTTTCTCTGTACCCTAATATGCTTCCATATGACACTCAGATGGTGGGCTACAACTTGCCTTTTCATGGTGACTTTGATATCTGACCACTTCTTTTTTATTGATTTTAAACTTACAGGTTTCTCTGCTACTCTGTATCACTCAATCAACTTCCTTTTGTTGTTTGTACCACTGCTTAAGCTAAAAAATAGAGCATTTGCTGAAATTAATTTTTTCATGTGCTTTTGCCATTGTCTTTTAACCAAACACTGACCAGAAGGTGATATTTTTTATTGATTTCCATATTAAAATATGCCAAATTCTGGGAGGAGTTTGGGTGGGGCTGTAGGCACATGCACATGCGTTAAACTTCACGTTTGTTTGGATTTGTAAAGGGGAAGTGCGTGGAATTTGGCGTTCACTCAAATTTATGCATGTGGATTTTTTTGTGCATACGCACATTTCCACTTTTATCTGTATGCCATGTTTTAGTGTGAATTCTACACACAGCGTTATATATGAGGCCCCTGGTCCTTATTTATACACCAAAATGCTTGTTGTAACATGAGATGAGACATTTCCTGTAAGCACCTTGAGCATGGGAAAGGCCCAGTATAATAAAATGTATTTTTTTTTATTATTATTATGTAATAACGTAAATACAAAGAGGACTATTTCATTTATGGTAGGTAGAATGCCCAGAGGTGACTGGGCGGTCTCGTGGCCTGGAACCCCTGCAGATTTTATTTTTTTCTCCAGCCATCTGGAGTTTTTTTTTTTGTTTTGTCTGTCCTCCCTGGCCATTGGACCTTACTCTTATTCTATGTTAATTAATGTTGTCTTATTTTAATTTCTTACTTTGTCTTTTATTTTTCTTTTATGTAAAGCAGTTTGAGCTACTTTTTTGTATGAAAATGTGCTATATAAATAAATGTTGTTGTTGTTGTGTTGTAATACCATGTAGCATTCTGCACTCCACCACATACACTAACATCCTGTGCTTTCAAGTTGATGGGACTCTAAATATTAGAAAGTTTCCTCTTTGAAAGAGCATAGCAATTTTGTGCTTTCCTTGTTTTTTTCTGGTAAAATGCTACAAGCAAAGAACTTTAGAAAAGTAAATGAGTTTGTATATAAAATAACAACAATGAATTTACCTCTCATTATTCCACAGCAAGCACCCCGTGATGGATGGAATGCATGCTCTGTAGTCCCTGTCAGGATGAATTTATGACCCTTACCCGACCAGGAGGCCAGTGAGATAGAAGAACATGGGGAGAAAACCTGGAAGGGCTCCCATGACACGATAGTGGGCAGCCTCCTATGATGACACCCGCAAGGCATCCTGGAAACTGCAGTCTTGTAGGGCAGCCTTGTTGGGTTCCTTGGGTACATCCAAAGGGTGCTGCAGGTATACGTGATCCCTACTTTGTGAAACTTCAGGTTGACTCTAGCAGCAGAAGTACTCCCTGATCTAAGATAAAAGAAGCCACTCAACCTCATCCAGGTGTGACACTAGAGGGCTCTGTCGCTCCTCAAACCCCGCAGACAAACGCCCAGGACACCAAGTAAAAGTATTAGAAATATTTTTAATTTCTTTTCTCTTCGATATTGTGCCACAGTAGACACCACAATCACCCCAATAAACAATAAATCAATAATCACAATAAAGATCCTCCTCTTCTCCCAGCAGCTCCATCACACTACCTCCAAACTCCGACTCTCCTTGCTGGGTCTCGCATAGTCCTTTATATAGTCCTTGACCCGGAAATGCTCCTGTCTTTCAGTCCATGTGATTCAATAGCACTTCTGGGTCAGGTGAAGACTTGCATTTTTCTTCAGCCCGGAAGTACTTCTGTTCTTCCGTCCCCGTGACTTGGGAGTACTTCCGGGCTATAGGGAAAATAAAAATCCTTGCATCTCCCTGCAGCATCACACAATGGCACCCACGACATCCAACAGGGCTGTGAAGCCGAACTCCATCTCCCATGGTGCCCTGCGGGAATCTGGGGCACCTCCATGCTGCAGGGAAGACGCCATCTAGCGCCTTGGATGTGTCGGCCGGGAAGAGCTTCCGGCTGTCCATTACACAGGCTAATTGGAGTCATGTGGAAATAGGACAAAGCCTGCGTGGAGAGGCAAGAAGTGTTTTTGTGATTTTCAAAGGTATTTGTGAAAATAAACCTTTGTGGTTTATTTTGTGGTGTTTGGGTTTGGGGTACTGCCATGCACCTTACTGGTCACAACTCTTAAACACAATAAATACTAAGTCAGTCAGTCACTGGAAACTTATTTTTTTTGTTTGGCAGATGTACAACTTATTATTGTTTTTAAGAAAGAGTCAGAACTGATGCTGGCGTACAGCTTATAGTGTAATCTGAGCAACAACAGGGCACAAATTACCACTTCTTATTGATTTATTTGTTTTGCAATTTAATGGAACATTCCAATGGACACCAGTCCTCTAAATTATCCTTTAAAAACTGCCAGGAATGCACAAGCAAATTAAACTGCCTTCCTTCTTTTGTAGTGTCTGTTTCCTTTGTCATTTAGAAAAAATGAAAAGCATACATTGCCATAAACATTCCATCAGCTTTGAAAAATGGCAGTTGACTGTGTAAAAGAACACAGTGTCAAAGAAAACTCTTTAAAATGAAAGATAATTACACCATTAAAGAAAACACACCGTAGTCTTAATCCCTTCTAAAACAAACATGTTTCACTGCAAACAGTAACAATTTCTATTAGATACAATGCTCTGTGCTAATTTTAATAAGAATCATGTTGTCTTTGCACAAACCTGGCTAGCTGTAAGTGCCACATCTGTATGTGGTTGATTATTAAGCAGATATTTAAGAAATCTGATTCAAATTTCCAGTAAATGCTGCTTACTGAGGCCTTCCCGTATCGTGAACAGTCTGCCTTTCTTATAACTCTTACATTTACCTTGTCGCTCATGAGGCCTACTGCTTATCTGCGTACTAGAGTAAGTACTGTTTATTTATAGAAAATAGTATTCCTAAATAGCAGCCAGCATGGGTTTATGAGAGGAAGGTACTGCAAAACCGTTCGTTTAGATTTTTTTGAAGAAGCAACTGGAATAGTGGACTAAAACAAAGCATACAACATATTTTACCTAGACTTTCAAAAGACTCACTCAGTCCACTCCAAAGATTAATTCTGAAACTAGAAGCTGTGGGCATCAGAGGTAACCTAAAAAACTGGATCTCTAGTTGGCTAAACAGTAGGAGACAAAGAGTACAGATGCTCCATATGGAGTAAGATCATCAGTGGAGTCCCTCAGGGGTCTGTCCTCAGACGTTATTTTTTCTGATTTTATATTAATGACATTGATTCTGGTATAGCTAGTAAACTTGTCAAATTCACAAATGACACCAAAATTGGTGGGATGGCAGATTCTGGAGCGTGAACAAAAAGAATTCAAAAAGACCTGGACAACCTCCAGAACTGGGTGAATACCTGGGAAATGCAGTTTAATGTACAAAATTGCAAAGTGCTACACGTGGGCAAAAGGAACATCAATTATAAATACAAGATGTGACACATTGTCATACAGGAAGCAGCCTCTGAAAAGGATCTAAGGGGTATATGTTAACACAACATTTTCATTCACTAAGCAATGCTCAAAAACAATTCCATAGGCAAATAAAATGTTTAATTTAAGTCAAGGGACGTTATAATGAAACTATATAATGCACTAGCAAGATCGTATCTGGCGTATTGTGTGCAGTTCTGGTCACCACGGTACAAGAAAGACATAGCAGTATTTGAAGCTGTGCAGAGGAGACCATCAGGTGCATCCCAGGACTTAAAGATATGACCTATGCTTACAGACTCAGAGAATTAAACTAGTTTATTCTCGAGCAGAGGAGACCGTGTGAGGACCTAACCCAGGTATTTACAATCATCAAATAAAGAACCGTAGATCTAGCAACATTCTTACAGCTTAAGGATGAATCATGAAGTTGAGGACATCAGTGGAAATTAAAGGGACGTGTATTTAAAACTGAAGCCAGGGAACACTTCTTTATGCAAAGAGATGTAGATGTGGAAAAAAAATACCAACACATGTAAGTGAAGTAGAAACCTTGGCCACCTTTAAGGAAAATCTGGATGAGATATTAGCTAAACAAACGGGCATGATGAACTGAAAGGTCTCCTCGTGTTTGTCAAATTTTTTATGCTCTTATGTTTGTTCAAAATCAAATGCAAACAGTCTCAAAGTTATTGATATGCTGTCTGGGATCTTTATGTCTGGCATCTAGGTCAGTTTTGATCCACTTCAATAGGCTAAATTCTAGCAGTATGTCTCTTTGAAGCTCAGCTAAAAACACAGGTTACATAAATAAACAACATATCTATGGCTTTTGATTTGCAGTAGAAATGCTAAGACATGCAAGATGGACTATAATGCAACTTTTTTCACGAACCAAGTGCACTTTTAAGTTCTCATCATGAACAGCTGGATTAAACCTTTATATCTAATGGAACAATCGCCATTCATTTGTTGTAAAGCCCTCATAGCACATGGCCATATCTAAAGACTTAATCAGTACAGCAGTTAAAATTAAACATACCAACAAATACTTTTCAGCAAACAAAAAAAAAAAAAAACATTTTATGTTGCTTTTTCCATTTTTTTCATTTTGTTTTTCATATTATCTTGTTTCCATGGTGGTCGTCCATTGTCTTCCAGAGCCCATGATGGCTTAGTGTTGGTGGGCATTGTTAAGACCAATTCAATATTTGCATTAAAGAGAAAAGATCAAAACAGTTGATTTTTTTTTGGAAAAGATACAGACATTTGTATCAATGCAGAGATAGTGAAAGAGGGAGAGAAGGAGAGACATGCAGGACTCATTTAATAACTAGAGATCACTAGCAAGGAAAAAGTGGCTGGCAGTGAGGAACAAAACAAATATTAAAATCAAAATAAAAACATCAAAAAATATTTGCCTGAAAAGGTAGCTTTCTCACGTTAGGAAAAACGTTTTTAAGAACAAACTACAGTCTTTCCTTTATGAGAACACACTGTAGACATTTAACAGGATTGCAATTCAGGCTTACATGTGACTGGCACCAAAACCACATGAGCAGGCCCCATGATGTCACATACGCACACACGGGCCACACCTCTTAGCAATGCATAGTGTCCAGGGGTGTAGTGGATGCCCCTAAAAGCCAGGGGGGCTTCAGACCTAAAGGGCCCCCTAATCTGATCTCCAAAATGCTATCCACAAAAAGATGTATTTAATTTTTGAAAACATAAAAAACATTTGTGCCTTTTTTAGGTTAAACAGCGAGAAGCTGCTATGTCACATCGCATAGCATTACAGGGAAGAGATGGGTTGTCGGATGGACACGGTTATACTTGAAATCTGCAAAAATTTGTTTGTGATAAGAAAAAGGAAATAACAAAGTGCTGATTGAAGTGAACAGTTGACACAACAAGCCATTGCCATACTATACTTAAGATAACATCTATGCTTAAATCATAAGTAGAAGACAGAACTGGAGAAATGCTACCCATGAGTGTCATAAGCAGAGATTACTATATGTTAGGTGACTCGAGTATCGCGATGTGTTTGACTAAAGAGGTTTCTTCTCCTTGTCCTCCTTGACCACCTCTTACCATTTTACAGGATCATGAACCTAATAACTGTTTCAGGGCTGATGTCGACTTTTGTCAAAATTCAGGAGTAGAGGACAGTAATCAGCTGTAAACTACAACAAAACTCACCGTTACATTTTAGTTCAACTCTCTTTGCTAGAAGGAAAGTTACATAGCTGTGCTGATTTAACCTCGATTCCCTATGCGTGCATGTGTAGCAAAGAGCAAACAACCTCTAAAATGGCACCGACATCTGGCAAGAGACCAAAGAGAACGTGCAAAGCAAAATACTCCATGGACATTTTATGTAATTTCGTCAAATAGGATACTGACCTGTCAGACTCCGAGTTTGATGCAAGTGATCTGGAGATGGATGTCAAAAACGAAAGTGAGGTACCAGCATCACCTGATCGGTCCCCAGATGATTGTGGCACTGAACACTTTCGTGTAGCTGATGTGCCTACAGCAGCGTTTGCCTAGGAGAACCACCACTTATGATGACAAGAGGTACAAACCATATTGTGTCACACTGCAACCGCCACCACCACCCATCTGCTTTGTGAAGTCAGCCATGCAGCTGGCCCACTGTGCATTCCTGCTGACCAGTGAGGTGCCCCCATGCAGCCACTGCCACCAGAGATCCCAAACATGTGCCAACAGTAACCACAGCACATAGCAACAGACGTTTTATGTTGACTTATCATTGCTTTGTATTCTTTTTAGAAAACTTAGTTTTTTTGGAAAAAATATTCAGCCTTCAAAGAGTTAATAAAGAAGTGCAGAGTGAAATATGACAGCTCTAGACCCAGACAGAAATAACAACATGCAGTATTTAAAGAGTGTCACACACGCACAATTAGCGGACTCGATCATACGCAAAAGTACCAGAGATGGGGGTCTGAGACATGGTATTAACACTCTTCTCTCCTTTTCTACAGAAAGACGTCTGAATTAAAAGCCTCGACAAACGCACCGATCTCCACATCCGTCAGCACAATGAAGAAATGTGCTGTTCCGGCTTCTTGGAATCACCTCATTCCCGGTCCCATCCTGATGACTTCAGTTCCATCCCTTACCCTCTGACGTCATCCCGACTCCTTCAATCTTCATCACATCCGTTAATTTTATTTGCCCCCCTATAACAGCTTTAAGAATCCATTGAAATCTTGTCAAATGTATCTGATTTTTGACCCTATTTTCTGCTACTGGAACTTACGACCAGTATACAGGGAGGCTCCCCAACTCTTAATCTGTCTCATCTGTTTATTTTACCAGAGAAGTAAGTAAAAGTAACACTGGGCTCTCAAAATGTTTAATTCATTAACTCTATTACAGTAAACCCCTGAATTACAACAAACTGGCCAGGCACACCACGGGCTTAATTTAATTTGATATCTGAGAAAACGTTTGTTTAAATAGTTGATGACTTCAGTAGAAAGGCAGCTGTGTTTCAAATACAGTAGAACACCCATGTAGTGTTTTTCTAGGAACTGACAACAAAACAAAGTGTTAAATGCAGGAAATTGTCAATGATTTCACAGAATCCCATTAGTTCAGATCTGGTTTCACTGATTTCAGTTTTTTCACATTTTCACTGCAGTTTTTATTATGATTAATAGTTAAGATCAGGTTTGAAGTGTCATGATTTGGTCTATTTTATTTGTGGAATAATATTTTTCATTTATGTACCAAACTATATTTACAAAATTAATCAAACAAAGAAAATGAATAAATGCATGCATACCTGCGTGTGTCTATAGATTTGCTTTATTGCATTGTGCTTTCGTATCTCTCTCTGTCTTGTAATACTGTGAGCTTTGGCTGCATTCTACGCCCATCTCCTCCGTTAAGCACTTTGTTATTACTGTGGAAAGTGCGCCTCCTTACTGAACAGCTTAGTAGTGACTGATAACAGGCTGTCAATTAAATTATTTATAATCTGATTTTTATGGGCCTGTGTATTTTTCGGCAGCATGGTGGCGCAGTGGGTAGCGCTGCTGCCTCGCAGTTGGGAGACCTGGGGACCCGGGTTCGCTTCCCGGGCCCTCCCTGCATGGAGTTTGCATGTTCTCCCCGTGTCTGTGTGGGTTTCCTCCGGGCACTCTGGTTTCCTCCCACAGTCCAAAGACATGCTTGGTGTGTGAGTGTGTTTGTGTGTGTCTTGCGGTGGGTTGGCACCCTGCCCGGGATTGGTTCCTGCTTTGTGCCCTGTGTTGGCTAGGATTGGCTCCAGCAGACCCCCATGACCCTGTGTTCGGATTCAGCGGGTTGGAAAATGGATGGATGTGTATTTTTCACTACAACAGTATGGGATTTTTCATAACATTGTAACAACTGGTAGATTATTTGACTTTTGAGCTATACTATGCAAACATAATTAGACACAAGCAGCACAACAACCACCATGGAAAACAACTCTTTTATACCCACTATATTGGAATAACTTTTTCTTCTGTGAAGGGTAACCAATCAGTGAATAATATGTTGTAATGAGCAGAATCCAATCAAGGAATTATCACGAACCAACCATAGCTTGACTAATGCTGACGCTGCATTTACAGAAGCAAAACAGAACTGCAAAAAGTGTGCCAGTCCTGATTCATATTCACCTGCAACAATCTAACACTATGCAAGCCACCTCGCTCCTCTCTTCACAGACATCTTTAACCAGTCGCTTGCACAGTGTACTTTTCCAGATTGCTTTAACTCTTCTGTTATTGTGCCATTCCCCCAAAAATAAAACAGGCTGCCTCGATGATTATAGGCCTATTGCATTTGCATCAGTTATAATGAAAATATTTGAATGTCTAGTTCTAACAAATCTTAATTCTGTTACAGCTCCTCATCTTGACCCACTTCAGTTTGCATACAGGGCAAATACAGTAGATTTGTGGACGATGTCATAAATGTGGACCTTCACTTTGTGCTAGACCACTTGGACTGTAAAGGAACTTATGCCAGAATATTGTTTGTAAACTTCATCATTGAATATTACTGTCTCTGAACTTTTGCTATCTTAAAATTCTACAAACTGATCTGAATGCCTCCATTCAGCACTCCAACCTCTGTTTCAACCATTGTTTGTATATCAGGCTGTGTACTGTATGCTTACTGTAGGTGCACAGACCCTTATATAAAAATAAAAATCATTACGTTTTCTGATGACAACAACATTATCGGACTGATTACTAATGGACATTAAGCTGCATATAGAAAGTTGACTCATCTTACACCTGTTACATCTATGCTGTAACCACAAGGGGAAGCCAGAGAACCCTAAACCACAGACACAGTAAAGCACCACACATTGTATGGATAAAATAAAGGATTTTTATTCAATACCAACACCTTTCCAATGATCACTTCTCCAGATATAAGCCACAATATACAATAAATCATACAATTGTTCCTCCTTCTCTCCTCCACCGAGTGTTGCCCGCTGCCTCCTGACTCTGATTCGTCCATGTGTGCCAGCTGGCTTCCTTTTATGTCTGACCCGGGAATGCTTCCGGGGCCATGCCACATCTTCCGGGTCATAATGAAAATAGGGAGGCAAACAGCACCCCCTATTGGAACATAGGAACCCCAATATGGCTGCACTTCCAGAATCCATATCCCATCCTGGGGGTGTTCTGACTGGGTGCTCATGTGAGGACCACTGTCACATAGCACATGAGGGATGGAATCACTCCCAAGTTCTGGCTTCTGTTGGTCCATCCATTATTTTATACTGGCCGGGCACAAAGTTAACTTTTTATCCAGCCTGCCAATTCATCCATCGTTCCTCTTGGGTTTCCTAGCCAGGTAATAAACCACACTTCTCCCTGGACAGGATGCCTGGTCTTATCCCCCAGCATGTTAGAAATAATCTGGTACCACCAAAATGGTCGAAAAGGTAATTAACTTCATGCATACAGTAGTTACAACATTTTCCTCTAGAAATAAACGATTATACTGATTATAGTTTGGTGGAACCCTTCAAATTTTTGTGCACAACTATCAAAAGTTCTTTCAGCTGGGACACAAATACCACTTTCATCACTAAAAAGACTCAAAAATGGATACATCAGCTAAGGAATTTAAATACAAAGCCATAAAGTGTGATCACATTCTCCACTGTTGTCTGGTTTGACTCAGCAATGGCCCACTCCAAAAATAAATTACAGGGTGTTGTGAGGTCACTGAGAAAACAGTTGGCTATCCTCTTCCATCAGTTGCAGACCTGTATTCATACAGCGTCATAAATCATGTGAAAAGGATCACCACTGACTCACCTCGCCCAGGTTAACTCTGACCAATTAAAACTAAAACTAACAGACACCTAAACAGTTTTTTTCCCAGAACCATAAAGCTCATAAACTAGTTATTTACCCTGTGCTACAACTCTTATCCATGCGTTTAAACTCATATACTGCATGAAAGTGTGCTTGTGCATGTATAGTATATGTCTATGTATGTGTGTGCGTGTGCATATACAGTATACATATACACACTATACACATACACACTTTCATTTGCACATCTCCTTTATAACTGCACTATTATGCAATTGTTTATAATGTAAGTTAGCTACGTTATGTTATGTTATGTTATTGTCATGAATGAGGTGCCCCCTAAAGGCTTCACTAACCAGGCCTTTCTTCCTATGCCTGCCTGGAAAGGGCCTTACCCCAATGGGCTTAATTCCAGCTCCACTTGCCAGACTTTGACCTTACAGACCCATAAGGGATTTAAGCTTCAAAAATATACTATACATTTTCCAAAATTTTTTCAAAAGCCCCAAAGAGGTGGATGACCAAAAACTTTAGCTTGTGCACAGGTAGGCAGCAAAGAATCTTTATAAATGAAAGAGTTCATGTTCAAAAAATTTAAAAATGCAAAGAAAAGTTGACAAGGTCAGAAAAGAGGCACAAAGGAAGTCACCAAAAAGCAATCCAAAAGCAAACAAGTCCCAATATACAAATCCAGAAACAAAGTCCAATAATTAGAGCAAAATAAATTCAAATAAGGAACACAGTACTCACTATAACTCCAACAGACTTCAATGCACAATGTCTGAGCTAAATAGCCAGAGTCAGCGCTCAGATATGGTGATGTCAAGGTCGTCTAACCTCTTAGAGCTCTGCCTACAATGAACATGGAACATAAGTAAATTCAAAGTGACAGTATATAATAATAATGGAAAAAAGGTCAAAATAAAACACATAACAACTGAGACACAACAAAAACAACAACATTAACACATGTAATACCATAACAGTTATAAACAGCTCCAAACTTAGCTAGTTAAATTCCTGTATATTAAGTACTAGCGAAAAAAGTGATTGTCATTCAGAATATGGTGGCTTGCTTTAATGCTCATTAGGAGCTAGTTATTTTATGCAGGTACTCATCCTGTCCTAAAAGGACACACTTTTTCATTTGTCTTTTTTACTTATGTGGCAGGCAGTGTGGTGTAGTGGTTAAGGCTTTGGACTTCAAACCCTGAGGTTGGGTGTTCAAATCCTGATACTGAGAGACCCTGAGCAAATCACTTGGCCTTCCTGTGCTCCAATTGGAATACCAAATGAAATGTAACCAATTTTATCATAATTCTTACAAGTTCCCTTGGATAAAGGTGTCAGCCAAATAAGTAAATGTAATCTGTAAAGTAGTTGGGCCTAGCAGGGGAGAGGACGCAGGTGCTGGCTGTTCACCGCTTCTCCATGCTATATTCATTATTTAAGTATTTTATTCATTATTTAAGTATTTGTATTACTTGAATGTCATTTGATTGTAGCTATTTTCTGTATATCATACAGGACTTAAGCATCTAGTGGCTGTAATTTGCTGTTAACGCCTTACAGCGTTTAATATTATTGCAACTACCTGCGACAGTTGTTGAGCCGACTTGTGTTGTGTCATCGGGGCTAGCCTGTTATCGGTCTCCAACTGCTTGATACTGACTGATACCACTTGAGTTTTCTGTGGATGGCATTTGGGATTTCTTGCAGAATACCTCTTAATGTTGTCATCTGAACTAAGGCATCTGGAGTTGATTGCAAACTGCCCACATTTCATCGGCCAGTGTTCAGCCTGCTATTACATTTCCTGGATGTCGGCTCTGTCGTTGAGGATCTTGGTGATTGTCTTGCTTCTGGACTCCTTTGCAATGTGCACCACAGCTGTCCAACTGTGCACATAAGGACTACGGCCGACTATTTACATTGGGACCATATCTCCTCTGCTCGCCGGCATCCTTCAATATCTGCCATCGCAATTGTTGTAGCTCAACAACCACAGCATTCCATTAGACATCACAGTCATCATACAACTTGAACTCCTCCGTCGCCCCCGCTACGTCCATAGGGGGTCTGGTCAGCGGTTTGTTTACATCAAGACTGGGAGCTCCATTCCATCCTTGTGGTCAGCAGCACCTGGCTCCATTGCAGCCCGAACACGTCATCCGAGCACCATCACCATGGAGACTAAAAACACTGCTCGGCGGCGATCCAGGCGAGACGGAAAGCCTGGAGTGGGTTTCAGCTTTCTTCGTCCTCTGATTAAAAGCAACACCTCGCTAAATATCAAAGATGAACTTTTTAATGTTCAGTCCCTGACAAATAAAGCCTGTCTAATTTATAATCACATTGTAGACAGGGGGATTGACATTATTTGTTTGATTGAGACCTGACATAAATCTGAGGTATGCTCAGTTTTAAATGAGTCCTGCCCTCCTGGGTACACTTATCTCGAAAAGGCCCGAGGCTCTGGACATGGCGGTTGTCTGGCTGCAATCCATCATACAGGTTTGCAATTATCACTTCTCCCCCTTCCTAAATTCTCAACTTTTGAATGCCTGGCAATTAATTGCAAGCATCCACTTTTTATAACAATACTTCTTATTTACCATCCACCAAAACAACACCCTGATTTCATTACGGAAATGACTGAGCTGCTCTCATCTTTCTGTACAACATCATCAAATGTACTGATTCTTGGCGATCTCAACATTCATGTGGACACACCCTCTAATTATTCTGCTGCCCAGCTCTTAGAGCTCCTGGACTGCCTAAATCTGAGGCAACTTGTCGAGGTCCCCACTCACAACAAGGGCCAACCCCCGATTTAGTCATTACTGACTCAGTCCTCATCTCTGACTTCCAAGTACTTGATCTGGGTGTTTCTGATCACAAAATTGTCTCAATGGATTTACCCACATTTTCACTATACTCGACAGATGAAAGCAGCTGGGCGAGCCCTCGAGCGACGTTTTGTTGCAACCAGTTTAACGGTACACAAATTAGCTTATTGGGAACACCAAAAAAAACTACTCCAGAGCACTGACCACTGCCAGATCTCAATACTATTCAAATTTAATCAACAACAGCCCTGGAAACTCCAAACAACTTTTTTCCGTGATAAATCATTTACTCAATCCTCATACCTATGCCTGTAATAATTTCACAGAGGAGCAGTGCAATAATTTTATTGAATATTTCACCTCTAAGGTAGACATCATCCACTCCTCATTGTCTGTCTCCAGCCCTCCATCACTGGATGTTTCTACACCAAAACCAATGGGCTGCCTTTCCCAATTCCTCTATATCACAGTTAAAGAAGTTGAGGGCATCATACAGAAGATGAGGCCTTCAACGTGTTCATTGGACCCTTTTCCTACTCCTCCGGTAAAAGTTAATGTATCAGATATAAGCCCTCTTATTGCTGATATCATTAATCACTCTTTCCAGAGCGGCTCAGTCCCACTGGCCTTGAAAACCACAAAAATTAGACCTCATTTAAAAAAATTCTCTTTGGATCCTGAAGTGATAGCAAACTATCGTCCGATCTCCAGCCTTCCATTTTTGTCTAAGGTTTTGGAAAAGATTATTTTGGTCCAGCTTCAGGATCACCTGAAAAATTCAATCTGTTTGAAAAAATTCAATCTGGTTTCCAAATTTCTTACAGTACAGAGACAGCCCTGGTCAGAGTCACCAATGACCTCCTGATGGCTGCTGACCAGGGCTCTCCATCACTCCTTATCCTCCTGGACCTCACAGCTGCATTTGATACTGTAGATCATAATGTTTTCCTTCACCATCTTCACTATATAACTGGACTTTCTGGCATTGCTTTGGAGTGATTCGAGTCCTATCTTATAGATAGGGGTGAGTATGTGGCCTTGTGGGATCCTAAATCTCATACCCACACTCTCACCTGTGGAGTCCCACAAGGATCAGTCCTCGAGCCGACACTCTTTAATATCTATATGCTAGCCCTGGGTCACATCATCTCCATGCATGGAGTTTCATTACATTGCTATGCCAATGATACGCAGCTCTAAGTGAGACTGGCTTTGACTTCTCTTACACCTCCATCAACTCTTTCCTACTTGCTTGGATGAGACTGAGGCCTGGATGTCCAAGAACTTTCGTTAGCTGAACAGCACTAAAACTGAAGCTCTTTTAATTGGCACCCCCCATCAACTTTGTTCCTCCGTAAATTGTATTTCCTTTCCTGACCGTACCATTACCCTCTCCCCTTCTGTTACAAATCTGGGTATCAAGTTAGACTCCCATCTGTCATTTGACACACATGTCCATCACCTTTGTAAAATTGCATTCCTTCATCTCTGAAAAAAAACATAGCCAAACTCCATCCCCACCTCTCCCTCTGTGATGCTGAAAAGCTGCTTTGTGCCTTTGTCTCATACAGACTTGATTATTGTAATGCACTCCTCATCGGGATCCCCAGCAAGAGCCTCCAAAAGACCCAATAAATTCATAATAGTGATGCAAGAATCCTGATGAGGGTGCAGAAATATGAACACATTTCACCAATCCTTTGGTCACTTCATAGGCTCCCTATTCACCTCCGTATCGAATACAAACTCTGTTTGTTTACTCACCAGTGTATCAATGGAAATGCTCCACAATATCTTAAGGAACTCCTTATATTACAATCCACTACAAGAAACCTCCGTTTTACAAATACCTACCACCTTCACCCCCAGTGACCAAACTTCATAAAATGGGTGACCGAGCCTTTGCAGCTGCTGCTCCACGGCTCTGGAATGCCCTACCAGAGAGCCTGAGAACACAGCAGATTGTGGGCTGTTTTAAAAAAACAGCTACAGACTTTTCTATTTAGGAAAGCTTATTAACAAGAATGCTACTAATTATTGTTGTTTTATCTCTGTTTTTATCTTGTTTTGCCTTTGTTTAAACTTTTTTATGTAGCACTTTGAGATTTACTACTAATGTAAAGTGCCCTATAAATAAAATGCATTATTATTATTATCATAGCTGATCTAGTGGAACAATTTTCTCTCAAGAAATATTTTTATATTTGATTTTTTGCTATGATGAGTTCTTTGAGCTACATTATTTATATGAAAATGTGCTATATAAATAAATGTTGTTGTTGTTCTGGTATAACTGATTTTTAAATTTTTTTTATGTTTAACTGTAGTACAGGTATTATTTTTTAATTTATAGGCATTGCTTCCTGCCTCCTAGTATGGGATACAGATGTAGTTTTAATCTCACTGATTTTCTCAGGTGATCTTCCAAGATCACAAAACCGTCCTGCTGACTCTGTTATGCAGAATGGGTCTCACACTGTTTCTGACTATATTGATGACTTTTGCAGTGTTAATAATGATTAGAATTGACAGACTCTCATTGCAGAGTTTTAAAATAGTCTGTGTAGTCAAACACAAAACTGATTAGCTACCCTTAACATGATATTAATTGGCCTTCTTTAATATGGGCTTGGATTCACATAACATTGTTAACATGGCTTGGTCGACTCTGAGTTTTTAAGGACGCAAGAATCGGTGGGAGTCTTCTTCTGCTGAATGAAAATTTTCTGATAATATTAACTTGATTCTTATGTAGAGACACAAGAAATCATATACAGGAGCAAGCAGGAAGTAGGGAGTGTGTGCTTCTTCCACCAAGATTATCAACCACTATACAGCATAAATCTTTAACTCTGTTATGATTAAAATCACAACTTTTGTAATCAGCATCCAAAGATTGGGATATATATATATATATATATATATATATATATATATATATATATATATATATATATATATATATATATATATGAATGGGGACCCAAAAATAATGACAATTTGTTTTCTGGGGGGACATTAGTTCTGTCATTTGCCATCGTGTGCATGTACTAGACTGCCCTCTGCATCATTTGGCCAAGCAGTGTCAGGAAGTGGTCATGTGATTGCGTGATGCAGTGTGGAGAAAATGACCTGAATTGTGGCAATCAGGCGAGTGGCTTCTGCATCACGACAACCCTCTCGTCCCCACAGTATTGAGTGTGCGGCACT
Source organism: Erpetoichthys calabaricus (assembly GCF_900747795.2). Classification (NCBI taxonomy): domain Eukaryota; kingdom Metazoa; phylum Chordata; class Cladistia; order Polypteriformes; family Polypteridae; genus Erpetoichthys; species Erpetoichthys calabaricus. The sequence goes on from NC_041405.2 coordinate 35,485,004, forward strand.
TTCTTATTCCAAGAATGAAAAGGGACCTTAAAGGAAAGCATTTTCAGGATGTAGAGGAGGTCAAGAAGCAAACAATGGAGGCACTGAAGGGCAAAGTCAGCACTTAGAAATAGCTCTACAGATGGAACTGGTGCTGATAATCCCACTGTGATAAGGTTGGTATGCCTAAAGTGTACAGTGTCACATCAAATCCACAACTACAACAACAACATTTATTTATATAGCACATTTTCATACAAAAAGTAGCTCAAAGTACTTTACATAATGAAGAAAAGAAGAATAAAAGACAAAAAAGAAATTAAAATAAGACAACCTTAGTTAACATAATAAGGAGTAAGGTCCGATGGCCAGGGTGGACAGAAAAAACAAAAAAAAAAACTCCAGAAAGCTGGAGAAAAAAATAAAATCTGTAGGGGTTCCAGGCCACGAGACCGCCCAGTCCCCTTTGGGCATTCTACCTAACATAAATGAACTAGTCCTCTTTGTAGTTAGGGTTCTCACGGAGTCACTTGATGCTGATGGTTATACAGACTTCTGGCTTTTAATCCATCCATCATTGTTGGAACATCATGGTGCTTTGGGTAGATGGTGGTGGCACAAGCCACCACCAATAGGACACCGGAAAAGGAAACAGAAGAGAGAGTAGGGGTTAGTACAAATTTTGAATGAATAGTTATTATAATGAATTGGATATACAGAGTGTCAGGGTTAAATTACAGTGAAGTTATGAGAAGGCCATGTTAAAGTAATGTGTTTTCAGTAGTTTTTTTAAAGTGCTCCACTGTATTAGCCTGGCGAATTCCTACTGGCAGGCTATTCCAGATTTTAGGTGCATAACAGCAGAAGGCCGCCTCACCACTTCTTTTAAGTTTTGCTCTTGGAATTCTAAGGAGACACTCAGTTGAGGATCTGAGGTTGCGATTTGGAATATAAGGTGTCAGACATTCCGATATATAAGACGGGGCGAGATTATTTAAAGCTTTATAAACCATAAGCAGAATTTTAAAGTCAATTCTGAATGACACAGGTAACCAGTGTAGTGACATCAAAACTGGAGAAATGTGTTCGGATTTTCTTTTCCTGGTAAGGATTCTAGCAGCTGCATTCTGCACTAACTGCAAACGATTGATGTCTTTTTTGGGGAGTCCTGAGAGGAGTGCATTACAGTAATCTAGCCGACTAAAGACAAACGCATGAACTAATTTCTCTGCATCTTTCGATGATATAAGAGGTCTAACTTTTGCTATGTTCCTTAGGTGAAAAAATGCTGTCCTAGTGATTTTATTAATATGCGATTTAAAATTCAGATTACAATCAACGGTTACCCCTAAGCTTTTTACCTCCGATTTGACTTTTAATCCTAATGCATCCAGTTTATTTCTAATAGCCTCATTGTATCCATTATTGCCAATCACTAAGATTTCGGTTTTTTCTTTATTTAATTTGAGAAAGTTACTATTCATCCATTCTGAGATACAGGTTAGACATTGTGTTAGCGAATCAAGAGATTTGGGGTCATCAGGTGCTATTGATAAATACAGCTGTGTGTCATCAGCATAGCTGTGGTAGCTCACGTTATGTCCCGAGATAATCTGACCTAATGGAAGCATGTAGATGGAGAAGAGCAGCGGACCCAGGATAGAGCCTTGTGGAACACCATATAGAATATCATGTGTCTTTGAGTTATAATTACCACAACTAACAAAGAATTTTCTCCCTGCCAGGTAGGATTCAAACCAGTTTAAGACACTGCCAGAGAGGCCCACCCATTGACTAAGGCGATTCTTAAGAATATTATGATCAATAGTGTCAAATGCGGCACTCAAATCTAAGAGGATGAGAACAGATAAATGGCCTCTGTCTGCATTTACCCGCAAGTCATTTACTACTTTAACGAGTGCAGTTTCTGTGCTGTGATTTGTTCTAAAACCTGACTGAAATTTATCAAGAATAGCATGTTTATTGAGGTGCTCATTTAACTGCATAATGACTGCCTTCTCTAGAATTTTACTTAAGAAAGGCAGGTTAGAGATGGGTCTATAATTTTCAAGAGAAGAGGGGTCGAGATTATTTTTCTTAAGTAGGGGTTTAACTACCGCAGTCTTAAGACAGTCTGGGAAGACCCCCGTATCTAATGACGAATTTACTATGTCAAGAACATTATCAATAAACACACCCGATACTTCTTTGAAAAAATTTGTTGGTATTGGGTCAAGGGCACAGGTGGATGGTTTCATTTGAGAAATTATTTTATGTAAATCAGGAAAATCTATCCTAGTGAAAGACTCTTATTATTTATTATGGAGTACTGGGGTTTCGGGGGATCCTTAGTGTTGGGGAGATATACTATGTTATTTCTAATATCATTAATTTTTTCATTGAAAAATACAGCGATAGCCTCACAGGTTTTACTGGAAGTACTTAGGAGGCATTCCTTTGAGTTACCTGGGTTTAACAGATGATCAATTGTCGAAAATAAGACTCTGGGATTACTAGCATTGTTATTTATAATCTTAGAGAAATAGCAGCGCCTCTCAAGACGGACTGTGTTATTGTATTCTGTTATTTTAACTTTTAATATCTCATAGTCAATAGTTAGTTTAGTCTTCCTCCATTTACGCTCAGCTCTACGGCATGTTCTCTTTAAATCTGACACTCTTTGGGTCTTCCAAGGTATAACAATGCTAGAAGATTTTTTAACTGTCTTTTCAGGTGCAACTATGTCAACAGCAGCCCTCACTTTAGTATTAAATCTTTCCACCATACTATTTATGATAAACTAACCACAGCAATGACCCAAATTAATCACTGCACAAATAATAAGTTTATATATTTAGTTTGTATTAAAGAATCTTTCAGCCTATAAAGCCACAATCATTCCTTGACCAGAGACCTCTAATAAAAACTGAGAGAGATTAATGCAGCAGTTAGCATTATTACTCTGTGCATTCCAACCATTGTGTTCTGCTACCATGCAGAAGTTCGAAGGGTGGAAGTTCATGGCAAGCCACAATCCAAAAAGTCTTAGGGTTTGCGTAGATCGGTAGGAGTAGTGCATCAACATGTCCAACAGTTCTTGGGTTTCAAATATTATGCAAGATATACTGTAAATGAAATATTTTGAGATAATATTGTTTTGATACAATAAACCAATCAGTACTTATCTAGAAGCTTTGCCCTCTCGAGCTAGATGGGACTTTATCATCAATTTTCCTTGCAGAACCAAAGAAATATTTTCTCACAGTGTAAAAATAAAAGCAGAAGCAAGAATGTATAATAAGATGGAAAAGCAAATAAGCAATGTAATATAACAATAATAAACAGCAATTGTACAGGAATGAATAATATTTAATAAGCAGGTCATGTGAGTGCAAAGCTTACTGAATACAAAGACATTGCATTGAATAATAATCGAACTTCTTGGCTGCCTACAAGCACACATCCTCATTTTCTGGTTCTTAAGAGGTTGTTGTGGCAAAAAGTCTGGTCTTGCAGCTGATTTCCTATTAAACACATTTATCAGGGATTCTGGTCTGATATGAGTATTCAGTCTTGAAGCTCCATAAATCTAAAACATTGCATTTTATGTCATTATTTCTGGTTTTATTTTATTTTCTACTTTTCATATTATATGCATAAGAAATAGATTTTCATTAATGGAAGTCTAAAATGCAGCTAGAGGTGAAAAATGACTAACTAAGCTACATTTTTAAGCTTGTGTTTTCTAGATTGGGTTGGTATTTGGTACAGGGTTAATCCTACTGTCTTTCAGCTCTTGCAGACTGAGTTAGAATCCTGGCATTGTCACTCTCATTGTGGAGTGTGAATGTTCTCTGCTTGTTAGCAGGATTTTTGTTTTGTTTTTTCTTACATGTTTAAAAGAAGTAGGTTAATTAGTGATTTTGAATAGACCCAACATTTTTTTATTGTTACACCGTGACCTGTTTGTAAAATCTGCTGGAAAAGCAAATTTCCTTTCCTTGGGACAATTAAAGTAAACTGAATGTACCCTGCCTTGCAGCAGATGCTGTCAGGATAAACAATGTTGGCCAATGATCCTAAATTGAATTATTGGGCTTTAGTCAATGGTTAGAGAGATAAGAATTTGTAATTTATCATATAACATACCATATGGCCATGTCTTTTGAGGATGGTTAGGTGATTAGCCTTATTTTTGCAAATTGAAATGTAAAATATTAGGAGGAAAAAAACAAATCAAAAACAGAGAATCAATTGCTAGGGTGTACAGAAACCTTGTCACCCAACCTTTAGAAAGGTAATATACTTGATTAAAGGATGCAGTATGAAATGTAAGATAAAGCAATCATCTGTTGACCAAGCTGATCATTAACTGACTATAAAGCAGTGCTTTTAGCTGTTTCAATACCTCATAATGCTCTTAATGGTAAATGTCAAAATATCTGTCCCTATATCCCTGCTGCTTCAGCTTCTGATCTTTTTCTGTCCTGCCCTTTTCCATCCACATTAGATATTCTTGTTGCTTACTATAACTCAGGCCTCCAGTTAGCCCTAGGTAAAAGAGCTCCTTTAAAACACAGGGAGGTCTCCTTTAAGTGTTCGATTCTGCGGTTTAATCCCACATTACAGTCTATGAAAGCAGTTGGCTGTTGCCTTCAGAGAGTGTTACATAAGACTGGGCTCACTGTGCATGCCCTGGGTTTCTTTGACCTTACAAGGCTTACAGAGATGCACTACCTTCAGCCAACAGTACATACTATGACAGAATAATGGAGAGTGGCCATGATAAATACTTTAAACTGCATCTGGCCCTTCTTTCATTCTTTCACTTCTTCCAAGATAAAATTATAAACCTAACTAATTCAGCAAAAACAAGTTCATCCTTTTCCAAGTTTTCTCCAGCTTCATCTTCATCAATGGCTCCCTCTGTAAGATGAGACCTACTACGTAAGTACTGGACCCCATGTCCACCACAATTATCAAATTCTCTGTTAATGTCATAGTTCTGACTGTTAAGACAATAAAAAATACACTAGCCAACCCACGGCATAGCATACGCCGCATAATTATGTATTGATGGGTGAACACTTCCTGAACAGCACAGTTGTCCAAATAGGGTGGGTTTGTGGATACCACTGTGAGTGAATGAAAAGATAGACCTCTGGAGACAGCAACATATAATTGTCCGTGACTGAAAGTGGGATCGTCTGTGACGAAGAAGGCCACGCTGGTGAAAGTTATTTCGTCGGTAGGGATAAGTGTCAGCACTTGTAGATTAAGGTGTAGCGAGTCTTCGTTGTTGACTCTTAATATAGCTTGCATACTGAGATGTTCCGGAGTCACAGCTTTTTTAATGTCTTTTAAGTACAGGGGAAAAAATGAACATGTGAAACATCCGTAATGTAATAAGCCACCAAGAAAAGTAACATTGCAACAATGCTATCTACGACCCGATCTCTGTAAACAGAAGTGAAAACAAAATCGAGCCCGGTGTATTCTTTAACTGCCTTGTGGCGCTGTAGTAGTGCTGCTGCTTTGCAGTAAGGAGACTGTGGACAATTGTGGTTTCGCTTCCCGGTTCCTCCCTGTGTGGATAGCGCTATGAATAATGAGAACACCGCTATATCAATGTAACGAAATATTAACAGGAAATTGTCTTCGTGTAATAGTAAAAGACAAATTATCCGCAACAAACAAACTGATTTACATGCTGCATACCAACTCGCGGCGTAGTATACGCGGCATAATCACGCCGCTTTTTAAATGTTTTTTAAGCAGAGGGAAAAAAATGAACATTTGCAAAATCCGTAACGCTGCTTTCAGTAAGTACAATGCACACACGTTTAATTTGTTGGCCACTTTTTGCCAGCCGTGTTTTCTGGTTTGGGCTGCTTTTGCAGTGTTACTGCTTGTGCATATTAAATCTTGAAATCCTTCGAGTAACTAATTAATTAACTAACACCAACCCACCCACACACACAGCTTGTGTGAAACAAATGCGCCCGTACTTTCATAATTTTGTTGCAGCCTATAGTGGAGTCAGGCACAGAGAAGGTCAGCTGCTGAAAGAGCGTCTCGACTGTTGCAGGGCCTGCATCGGTGAAGCAGGTGAGACGCTAATGAAACAGAGGCACAGGGCTTATTGGTTTTTAAAGACTCCTTCCTTCATTGTGTTTTAACCTCAGTTTTAAAGGATTGTTTTAAGGATCCCATGGGATACCCCTCGCAAACTGTTTTAGACGTTGCATTCAGCAATTCACATCCGCGACAAACATGCCTCTTCTTACATGGTCCTGCTTTGGAGGGTGGGGAAACGTTTTCCGTGTTCCTGCAGGACCATCTAAGAAGACGCATGTTTGTCGCGGATGCGGTGGATGCGCGCCGGGGAATAAAGAGTGTTGGTGGGCGGGGAAACGTTTTCCGTGTTCCTGCAGGACCATCTAAGAAGACACATGTTTGTCGCGGATGCGAATTGCTGTATGTATCATGTAAAACAGTTTGCGATGTTGCACGCGGTCATGCGTCGTAACCAAAAAGTCAACGTGCCTCAGAGCTGCATGCGGACTGTAGCACAGACAAATAGAAATGACGGCATGTTTTCCGAGGCGTCGCGTCCGAGTTGGTGGGATGTGGCTCTGCAAGTTTTCGTCGTATCCAATGGTCTTAGAGTTGGTGGGCGTGGCTCCTTCCTGCATGCTTTCATGGGTGTGGGCATGGCTCCTTCCTGCGTGCTTTCATGGGTGTCGTGCCGCTCTGGCGGCGGCTTAGAGAATTATATATATAGATTCTTTAGCCCTGAAGATTGCTTCTGTAATACCATTGTTAAAAAAATGAATCTCATACTAAATTTTTTTGTAAAGTTTCAAGCCATTGTGACCTTCCTACTCACCAATCCACTTAACTTCTAATAAGCTGATGAATCTTTTTCAGATTTGGTTTATGGGCACATGACAGCTGTGATTCTATCACTGTTATTTTTCAATATAACTTATTGTTATGAAAATATTTATAAACAAAAATGTGATACCATTGTCTTTGATGAAGTAAAAATCAAAAATGCTCTGACGTTTAAAACAGTTAAACAAGTTTTTAACTCTTTGTTTTATATAGTGTCATTCAAACATACTTCATCAATAAATGCTTCAGAAAATGGAGAATATTACAGTAAAAGTAAAACAACACTTAAATACTTTCAAATATTTGTTTTTCATTTGAAGCTAAGTATCACTAAAAATTAATTGTAGGCAATGAAAATGTGCCTGGAATTCCACATTTTGCAGAGACAGACTGTCTGCACTGTGGTGTTTAACAGTAATTTTGAAGAATGCTAAGAAAACAGATATTGAATGAGAGCTATTGGAGTAGCTCATTAAATCTCTGCTGTCTTCACTCAAGTGTCAGAAAAATGCATAGCTCATTATCTGATAATAATTCAAGTTGCAGCAGGAATGCATTCATCTGAATTTTCATGTTTATAATTTGAGGCAAAGGCATATTGTGGTTGGTGGACATTATGCTATAAAATGCTACCACTATGTATCTATGTGAAATTCTACTCCATTTTTATCTATTACCTGTGCATCCATTCTGTACCTTCAAGGCAGAAGTGTTAAAGGACACATACATTGTGGTCATTTCTAGAGCTGAAAATCCTGTCTGCATTTTAGATAACCTTATCTTACTATTTCCAGCATTAATCTGCATTGTAATCTTGGACTATTGTATAATTTAATAATTTATTTACTTATTTAGTTTGTTTATGTTATTTCGTAGCCAGAGGTTTATCACTTGCTTAAGCGTTCTTTGTTTATACTTTATTGTTATATTGGCTTTCGAAAATAAGTATTTGTTTATTTCTGTAAATATTGCTTTGTTTGGTAATTATATTGTCTTATATTTATATATTTGTAATGGTGTCTTGCCCTTTATATGTTGAAGCTATGGGTGAGGACCACCTAACACTACAGCTGGGAACCTGCCTCTAGCTCTATTTAAGTGTTGGTAGTCATTAAGTGTTTGTTGTAACATGGAGTTCCAGACATGATGAAAGAGAAGGAGTACTCGAGCATAAGCAGCAAAAGCAGGCCAGGACCTTTACTGGCCATCCCAGAAGAGGCTCACCCTAAGACAGCTAGTCCCCAACTACTACCTATAGGCCTTGGCCTATGCAAGCTCCAAAAATGGGGAGCTGGTTTAAAAGGTTCAACTGACAAAGACATTTCCAAACTTAATAAAAATGCCTTACAAGAGAGAGAAACCATAAAAACTCTGGTTGGTGGAGACAGTCTAATCTGTAACCTTTATAAACTGAGATTTTATTTAACATTAATAGAAAAATATCCAAAAAAGAAACAAAAAATGTGCCTAAAAAGGCATTCCAATGTGAACAAGTCCAATACACAAATTTCAAAAGCAAATCCAATAAACAGACAATAGAATCCAGAACCGACAAAACAAGAAATAACAATCTCTCTATTATTTAAAAAAATCCTGAGATGAGACAAGACTTTTTTCAAGTCCTGCAAGAAGATACTTTGGCCATGAGATTTTTTCAAGTCACGCACTCCTCTCAACCATATTCAAGCATGGTACTTTCATCTCTCATTCGTGTGAATGCTTTTGTCAGACACAGTTCCTGCTCTCTCAGCTCTTATAAATTTTAACGTTTTCCTCACTTTAAGTTCCCAATAAAAGAAGACGTATTATGTCCAAACCTTATTGAATAAGTTCATCACAAAGGGTTACCAACAGAAGAAATGAGTACACGGACAATCCTAGCACTGAGAAATGATGAAGTCAAACGAATTAACAGCAAAATTGTTGATCGGTTACATGGTAAATTGGTTAAATGTGTATGAACAGACTATGCTGAAACAGTTGTTAACATATTAAAACGTAAACAGTCTCCTGTTAGAATTGCTTTTCCAAAGACAATTAACAAATCTCAGAGACAAACATTCAAAAAAGTAGTTTTATTTATTAGAGAGAAACGATATTCAATCATGGGCAGTTATACATTGCGTTGTCACAATGAAAGTCCAAACAGAGAATCAAAATTGAATGTGATATTGGCAAAAATTTAATTCAAAAAATAGTTTTTACTGAAGTTTTACAGTTTTAACGCAACATGAAACATAATTTACTTTCAAATTATTATGTTTTACTATTTTTTAATATTGTTAATTACTCGCTGTAATGTAAAATAGTTAGTTCTATTATGCTTATGTAACAATTCCCATGAAAATAACAATCTGTTTAAATTGTACATCCGCATCCCCATACGCGAGCGGCAGAACCTCAAAGAGCTACACGCTGGCCCGGGGGTTTGGCGAGTGAAGCAAGCAGGGGGCAAAGACCCTTTAGTACTTACTTAAAATTGCAAATACAAATGGTTCACAGGAACGCACAGAGATTGTATGAGGACCAGGAAGTGGATGAGAGAGGCATGCCTGGTAAGAACTCTTAACAGAAAAGATTTCTAGCAAACCAAAACCAAAAAGGGAAAATATTAATGAAGTCAGAGAACAAAGTAAGGTCAAAGCTAAAATAAACATAAGAAAATATGCATATAATAAAGTTTTTAGGTATCCACCAACCTGTACAGTCGAAATGAAGACTATTGTTGCATTATAGACAACCTCCAGAGGTATGCCCCTAGAAGCCTCAGAAGTGTGTAGCAACCAAATCTATGAACAACATGGCATCACAGTAACTCAAAAGTTCATAATGTTAATAATTTTCATAACTATTGGATTCCAAAGCTGAAGTCGTATTTGAATTCCTTACTATTGAAAACCCTGTATGGGTCAAATGTATACATAAAATACATGACAGTAAGCCTTACAAAAAATAAATAATAATTTCATAACAAGGATTTGAGTTTTATTGTGATACTTGTGGTACTGAAGCCTGGATGAATAGCAAGTAGGAAAAATACATAAGTTTATAGTTTGTGACTGGAATTTGTTTATTTCTTTTGCAATTATAAGCTATTTGTTATGAGGAAGGATTTTGGTGAATTATTTTTGATTTTTAAGCAATATTTTGTGATGTTGGTATTTTTTTAATATCTTGTTATTAACGTCATCACGACATCATTTTGAATCTGTATCTTTCACTGAGCATAATTTTTTTACCAACTCTCAATGATTGCAATTGCATTTTCTATTTAAGATGGTGCCACAGTAACACTGAGCTTCAAATTTTTTGATTAAAAAGCAAAGTGATTTACAACCATTTATAGAAAGGACTTTTAGTTACAAACATTTGATTAATAGTTTTGATTAATATTTTGTGTTTTGCACAAGAGAACCACCTCTTTCAACCCTCGCAAACATATCCAATTTTTAATATCTGGAAAAGATTTCGGATTAAATTGCTCAGAGATCTTTATATAGACAACATCTTTGCATCCTTTGAACAATTACATTCCAAATTTAAACTTCCAGCTACACATTTCTTTCACTTTCTTCAAATTAGAAACTTTGTCAAACAGAACCTGCCCCATTTTCCTCATCTCGTACCCTCCACCATGTTAGAAAAAATACTTCTCAACCTCGAGGACTTAGACATCATTTCTGCAATTTATAAAATTTTATTAGAGTCCCTTCCTTTTAAAGATCCAAGAGGACAATGGGAAAAAGATCTCTTAATTAATATATCAGAAAAGGAGTGGAAGGTAGCAATGCAGAGAATTCACTCGAGCTCCATATGCACAAAGCATACAATTATTCAACTCAAAATTATATATCGAGCTCATCTGTCTCGCTTAAAACTGTCCAAAATGTTTCCAGGGCAGGATCCAACCTGTGAACGTTGCAACCAAGCTCCAGCCTCACTGGGTCACATGTTTTGGGCCTGCACCAAATTAACTTCATTTTGGACCAAAATTGTTAAGTGCTTTTCAGACAGCCTTGGGGGTCACAATCCCTCCTAACCCACTAATAGCTGTGTTTGGTGTTCTTCCAGATGGATTTGAAGTGGAGAAGGACAAGCAAACTGTTATTGCATTCACTACACTTTTGGCACGCAGACTGATTTTGTTAAATTGGAAGAATCCTAACTCTCCTCTGATAAGTCAGTGGGAAACTGATATTTTATATTATTTGAAATTGGAAAAAATCAAATTCTCAGTTAGGGGATCTGTACAGAATTTCTTCAAAACCTGGCAGGATTTAATCAATAATATTTTCGAATAAGAAGAATTTTGTTTTCCTTCTCCATTTATCTTTTTTTGCCCTATTAAACTCAGTAATGTAGGCATGTTTACAAGCCTTAAGTATTACTCTTTTGTCCATGCTCTCCTTCTCAGGGGTGGGGTTTGATATGCTTTCAATCCTATTTTTTGTAAAAATTGATCTATATGTATGGAATGATTACAATAAAATTAATTAAAAAAAAAAAAAATATTTTATGTTTTGACAGTCAGGCCTTTTGACTTGCTCAATAATACCTTGGGCCTTTTACAGTATGTTCTGATTAATAGAAGAGCAGTAAGGTAGCTTATTTATTGCAAGGACCATTAAACAAAATGTTTGTCTACAATGAAGCTATGTTTGTAAACCAAGTAAATCAATGTAATGTGTTGTCAAGTAATGTACAAAATTTGTTAGGAATATTTTATCCTCTCTGTCAGATCGATAACTTTTTACAAGTTCATTGTTATCCAGCATTTCCCAGTCATTCAGCCTTTACCAGGATATGCATGACAGTTTCTACCTGAATGCCATCTTCTAGAAGCTTCTAGAAAGTCCTGACAGCTCATGAGCTTTTCTAAATCCTGGTGAAGTTATGAGTAGTTTGCTAAATTAGGAAAATTGATAACATACCTTTACTCTTACTCCTAAGTCTAGGACTAAATTTGTATCACTGTAAAATTTTTTGAGCCAGTTAGGATCGTTTATTATACTCTGAGATGGTGGATAATTATGGACACAGGACTTGAGCTTGTTATAAGAAATTTTGTTATTGAAGGAATATACCAGGTTGCTGATATTCCACAGCCCCTTTCCATGAGGCTCCATTTACTCTCATCTGTCATTTCCCATGCTTGCATTGGCTAGATCTCACACTATTCATTTGATGAAACACCATCTACTTCACTTTACCTGCGTCTGTGAGCTAAATCATGCCAGAATCCTTGAGAAGAGTTTCTGGTGGCTACAAACTTGGACTAATAGATTTTAAAAGAGGATGCAGAAAAGTGCTCTCTATCTGTGCCAGCTCATCCGTGCTCTGCACTGGTTTATTTCATGGCTGGCTGTTAATCCCAATGATTCTACTACTTGTCATTTCTTTTATTCAGCTTCCACTCTGTTTATAATTCATACTTCAGTTTCTAAAAATATTAATTAACATTTTTGCAACTTATGAAATTATATATATATTCCTTTATGGAAAATTAAAATAACTGCTGCACATACCAAATATAATCATTTTGTGCATACATGATATCAAAGATGACTTTGGTATAAAGGAACTTCATTCTCTGAGAATTTGTTAACTGAGTTATTACTGTATAGTCTTAAAATGAGCAGAAAGGAAATAAAAGAAAAAGTAAGGCAAACCTGCAACTAAAGAGTGTGCTAAAAGTGGTTCCGTTGGTAGTGGCTTATTGAAAACAACCATCCATCCATCCAAACCCACTTATCCGGAGCAGGGGTTGAGGGAAAGATGGGAGGTAATCCCAGAAAACAATGGGCACAAAGCAGGAACATTTTCTGGACAGACAAGGGGAAAACATGCACAGGGAGGGCCCAGTATGTGAACCGCAGTCTCCTTGTTACAAAGCAGCTGTGCTACCACTGTACTATCTTACTACCTATTGAAAAGAACATTTCTGTCAAAACCACAATAAGGATTTTACCTTTTTATTTTTGAGAGTCCTATTCCCAAGATCAATCTAGTTTTTTTTTTTAAGTTTTTTTTTTGGAGTTTAGCATCTTTAGGTTTTCTTCACACTTGATCCATTATCTCTGGTCACTTTATTATAAAGTTCTGCTGCCATTTTTGTAAAAAGATAGCAATGATGGTTAACCTTAACTTGTGGCTAGCCCTCCTAAATGTATGGATTGAATGAAAGAATCAGTAACTACAATAATTGTCCCTTTAAGTGCCTGAGTAGATTTAAATCCAGTTTGATCATGTCTCCCTTAACAGAATTGTTGTAAACACTGAAGGTTCATAAGAGTCCCGTCAGAGTGAAACTGCATTCTATAGCCATTTTTGACAGGCTGTTCTGCTTCCTCCACTTGTAACTGTTGATAATGAACAGGAGTGTCAGTTGCAGAAGATTTTGAACTCTACAGGATGGGATTCACAGATGTTTTATTGTGTTCCTCAGAAGGGTTGCAGTTCTTCCTAAGGATCACTCATGTTCATTTACAGTTTAGTGTCTTGGTTTTGGTAAAAGTGTCCCTCTTGTCAATTGACTCCCGGCTATTCTATTTTTGACATAATCCGTTTTTAAGTGTTTTGGTTTGACAACAGTTTCTTTGATTTCTGGGACTGACATCTACAATAATTTCTTGAACATACACCAAAATTAACCCCATCCTAGCAGGTGGCCATATTCCTTCTTGACAGCCAGCAATTCAGGAGCATCTGCTGGAACTGAGAAAGCAGGTGGGCATTGTCCATGCTGCAGTCCAGCAGATTTTAACTGGTCACTCTAAATTGTCTTGTTGAGAGTGAATACTGTATGTCTCTGTGTGTATAATTGCGCCTAGCAGTGGACTGGATCAAGGTGCTCTAACAATGGTGGGAAGATGGGTGGATGGACAAAACAAGTATTTTTAGCAATATTTCCAAACATCCATCAATACATTGTTCACACAGCTCCTAACTTTGCTCGATGAGTAGTGTAATATTATCTTGGTGAAAGTGGCTGCAACTGTAATCTTCCTAAGTCTGATGCACTCTAACGCTGATACTGCTGCATTATGTTTTTAGGTGGTGACATGATTACTGGTTGTCCTTAGGGATCCCTTTGAAGAGCAAATCACCCCTGAAATGGCAGAACACACTTTATTTTTCCCATCTGTGCACTACTTCATAGAAGTGTAAAAACACATCTTCTATGAAGTAGTACACAGATTGGAAAAATAAACATATGTAAGCGCGGGTGTGGAGAGTCCGCTACTCTCCTTACCAGAATTTGGCGTGGGTTCTTCTTGGCTTGCGGGCGACCTCGATAGTGTAGCAAACTGAGTCTTCGATGTGTGGAAAGGCACAAAGAGATGGTCACTCCAGTTTGTGGATTATTTGCCAATGATATTTATTTCTTTAATAATATAACAGTGGTGATACAGCACTGAGCTACACGAGAACACTTCTCTCTCCCTACTCCACCCACCAAATTTCTCCTCCCTTAAATAATGCATCAATTCACTTTATTGAAATTTCCCGACATGAACTCCTGCTTACATTACTCCCTTACCCCAGAAGAAATGTCCTCATTTCAATAACATTTTTCAGAAATACAGTAAATGCAACAACAATGTAGGTCAACCACTATCAGACCTCACCTAAACAGTAATTAAACAGTAATCATTAACTAAAGGCAGATTTCCCCATAAAATGAGAGGTGTGTTCTAATAAAGTCCAAAACATCAACAAGTAATGCTTGCACATAAACAGTGTGCAGATTTAGCATAAGACCAGAGAGCATTTAGCTCTAATCAAACCAATACTAACAATAATACAACTTAATATAACAAAAAGTCCTTAAATCTTGCAGGCATGTTCCTCTGACGTGGAGGCAAGTCATTAACACAAGGAGAAGAAGCTGATGATCCTGGGCTACCTAAGCTTATGTAATTCCTGGGTGAACTCGGTGGTGTGGGGATTGGCTCTGCTGTAGAGGAAGTACAGCCCTGGCTTGCAACAGTAGGATCAGTCAATTGTTTTTGTGATTGAAGCTGAAGGTACAGCTCATGGTACAGGACTTGGAATAAGACCTGATAAGTTGTTTAAAGGTGTAGGTGAAACAAAGTTTGGGTGATAATGAGAAACCTTATGATGAGATTTTGTGATATATGGCTTCAGTCGATTGTAATGAATAACTTTTGGTTTAGTCTGGGGTTTTGACAAATCATGGAGCTTAAAGATGAAAGGAGGGTCATTTTCAGATGATTGTAGAGGGCAAAGAATCTCATAAGGGCCAATCCAACGTGGGGCTAATTTGTTTTGACGATGTGCTGAGTTATCCATCAGTACTAGGTCTCCAGTTCTCTACGGTGTGTACTTTACATGGTGATTGTTGTACAGCTGTTGCTATTGTTGCGCTTTATTCCTAAATGCAGTTGCAGATCTGTAGGCATTTGTCAGTCTTGCTTTCAATGATGCTGCATATGCTGCTGGGGTGCCAGCCGTTGCAGAGGTGGAATAGCCAATTTCGTTGTCAATTATGTTAAGTGGAACTCTGGCCTTCCACCCATGAGCCAAAAAGAAAGGTGTGACACCTGTACTGGCATGAGTTGTTGTGTTATATGCCAGTGCCACGTGAGGTAAATGATTGTCCCATTCTTGACCTAAGTCAAATAGATATTTAGGCAGTTCCTCCTTTAAGGTACAGTTATAACATTCCACTGCTCCATCACATTGTGCATGATAGGGAGAATTGCAGAGCTTATCAATTGATAACAAGTTGCAAAGGTGTTTTATGGGGTCTGACTCAAATTGACGACCTTGGTCTGAGTGCAGAGCTTCAGGAATTCCAAGTTGTGAGATAAATTGTTCAAAAATGCAACTGAGACAGTAGTCTGATCCCTTAACGGATACAGGTTGACAAATTTAATATAAATATCCATCAGCACTAACACACAATGGTGGCCTTTCGTGGAAACTGGCAGCGCTGTTATATCTGCAGCAACAATCTGAAAAGCCTATTCAGGTGAAATAGAAACCAAAGGAGCCCTTGGGCGAGGTACAGGAGACCGCCTGGACTGACAAGCAGCACATTTTTGACAGTAATTAGCCAATGTCCGAAGACATATAAGGCCAGTAAAAGGACTGTGTTGCTCTCTCCATTGTTTTGGCCAATCCATAATGACCAGACACTGGGTGTCCATGAACATAATGGAGTACCTGAGGAATCAGTGAGGTAGGAATAATAATTTGTTTAACTGTTCTGTGAGAAGGTTGGCACAAGCATCGATACAACAGTCCATTATCTAGTATAAGACAACCAAACTGTGACCATAGTTTCCTTAGATAAGGGGATGCATCATGAAGTCTCCAAAGAGGGGGTCGGTGTCCCCTCTCCAGCCAAGAGAGAACAGTTATAAGATCAGGATCCTTCTGTTGCTGTTCAGCAATGTTCCAATCCCCTTGTATGTGCACAAGACTAGTGGTTGAAACTGTCCAAGATGTATTACTTTGAGAAGCAGTGAGCTGAAGTTGAGTGAGTGTTGAAGCAACATCAGTCTGGGTTGAAGCTGTTGCAGTTTGAGTACTTGACGTGACAGGAAATGATGACAGAGCAACCTGGGAAGTGTCAGGTGGGCGCTGAAACAGGGCATTAGCATTAAGATGTTTACCTCCATCACGATGGATAACATGCCAGTCATAAAGGCCTAACTTGACAGACCATCTTTCCCTTCTTCCTGTGTGGTCTTGATGTAAAAGAAGCTTTTTAAGACCGACCAGGGGTTTATGGTCTGTGATGATGGTGAAAGGATGGAAAGCTAAGTAATGGCGGAAGTGACGGACTGACCAAACAATAGCAAAGAGCTCACAGTCAAATGTTGACCACTTTCTCTCTGAAGCTGAGAGCAAATGACTAGAATATGCTATTACATGCTCTTTACCATCAATGTGTTGTGATAAAACAGATCCAATAGCATGGAGAGAGGCATCAGTGTAGAGGAAAAAAGAAATTGACAGGTTGGGAAAAGCCATGATTGGTGGGGATATTAAAGTCTGTTTTAGTGTGCGAAAGGCTTCATCTGCTTCAGCTGACCAGATGAATGGCACACCTTTGTGCGTAAGGTGATGCAAAGGCTCAGTGTGGGCAAACCGTTTAATGAATCGTCTGTAATAGGAACAAAGGCCAAGAAAGGCTTTGACCTGAGTAGGTGATTGTGGGACAGGCCATAATGCAACCTAGTCTGTGTTTGTAGCATCTGGCTGAATGCCTTCACTCGAAATGCAGTGGCCTAAAAATGTGAAAGAGGAGCGTTCCAGATGGCACTTTGTGGGTTTGAGCTTGAGCCCAGATTCACAGAAACATAGGAAAACCTCACGTAAATGCTGAAGGTGTTGGCAGAAATCCTCAGTGTAGACAATAATGTCATCAAGATATATTAAACATATGCTCCAGTGTAAGCCACGGAGCACCAACTCCATCAACCGTTGAAAACTTCGGAGGGGCATTAGAAATACCCATTGGCATCTTTCTGAACTGATAAAGTCCAATACCTGTAGAGAAAGCAGTTTTCTCCTTGTCTCTGAGATCAAGTGGAATATCCTGCAGTAAGGTCAATAGTACTAAATATTTGGGAACCAGATAACCTATCCAGTGTGTCATCAACCCTGGGAAGTGGGTGAGAGTCTTTAACAGTAACTGCATTAAGGTGACGATAATCAACCCAAAATCTGTGGGTCCCATCCTTTTTCCTAACTAACACGACTGGAGCCGACCACGGGCTATGAGATTCTTCAAAAATATTATGCTCCAGGGCCTTCTCCACTTCCTGTTGCAACAGAACCTGGGTTGCTGGAGAAACTCTATATGGACATAATTTTATTGGCTTAGCATCCCCCGTAAGGATGCTGTGGGTGACCAGGTTTGGTTCTGCCATAATCATAAGGGTGTGAGCTAAAAATATCTGAATAGTCCCTTAGTAAAGTTTCAAGTTGTAATACTTCTGCTGAAGACAAATTAATTTCAGACTTGTCCACTTGTGGCCGTGCTTCATTAGATGCATTACTAGCAGTAACTGCTGACACTAAGGTGTATTCCTTGTGTCCCTGGCCTGTGATGGAAAACAGCTGGCCTAAAGGACATCCTTCACTGAGGGAAACAGGGTCTGTGGATGGATTAATCACTCTGACAAAGCCTCTGCCATTGTTTACTGATGTTAATGTTCTAGCAACAGCTAATGACAGCGAAGGGGAGTGGTGTGGCTCTATAATGCCAACAAAATTATTGACATGGGATGAAGCTATGCAGCTGCACATAACAGAGACTGCAATTGCCAATTCTGACAAAGCTGGGACAGTCACTGGTGAGACAGTCATGGAGGCACACTGTACAGAGACAAGATGCTGAGGAGAGGAAAAAGCCACTGTGGTGTTGTACAGTGACAAATGTGCATGTGGCAGGTTCAAGGTCACAAGATGCTGGGTTAGAAAATCCCATCCTAAAATCACAGGGTGGCTGGAAGAACGCATCACATGAAAAACAAGAGAAAAGGTAATGTCTCCAATATGTACAGGGGCAGTAATAGATCCCAACATATCCAAGAAGTGCCCAGTTACAGATGTAGCAAGAACAAATGTCTTACTGATGGGCTGAGTAGACAATTTTGGAATAGATCTGCAGCAGTCATCTGTGATCAGCGAGAGACCAGAGCCAGTCTCCACTAAAGCATGGAGTTCAGCTCCAGCTATTGTGAGTTGTATTAATGGAGTAGGACTGATGTGTGCATTTGACTCAACATTATCTGGGTGGACCGATACATGATCAGAAACTGACATTTGGTCCTCAATACCAGCTTCTAATAGTTTCCCTGAATATGTTGAGAGGAAGACAGAGTGTTGTCTGGTGTGAAAAAATGCACCCGTCTTGTGGGAGGTGTGTGATAGCTGTCTGAAGGATGTCTCTGGTGGTGTGATATAGTGGGTGAGGAGGGTCTATTTTGTTTGTAGAGGGGACCTGGTGATGGGGAAGAAGCTCTATGGGGTCTGTCACTATAATCAGAGTTAGAAGAATGTATTGCAGCATGTGCTCTGCGCTCACCTGAAGGAGAGCAGGCAGGTGAATTATCATAATGGTACCTGGAGGGAGAAAAATTATCATGGTGATCTTTTCGGGAACGGTAGATCCTTGGATGCTGATAGGCTGGGGATGGCTTTGATGTTACCAAGAGCCAGGATCACCATTTTGAGGAAAGCAGTCATCATCAGAATAGGTGTAACGACGAGATGATTAAGCTTGGAAAGATGGTGTAGAGATGTTATCATAGAGAGAGCGATTTCTTCCTGCGTAGGAATTTTGGGTAGAATTGTATCAGTCCTGACAGTGGCACTGATGGTAGTTCCGTTGTTTTGAGTGATGACCAGTGCAACAGGTAAGATCTGACACTCCACATGCATGAAATGTGCTTCTTATTCCTTTCACTTCGTGTTTAAGGTCAGAAAACTGCTATGTGAGTCTGGCCAGTCTCTCATCAGTATAGCGTTTATTAGACTGTTGTAAGTCACGTAAGTCAGTCCGGAGATCAGCAATAGCAGCAACTAAGACAGTTATAGGATCAGCAGCATGGCTGTCTGCATTGTTTTGTGCGACGGTCACTGGCATGATATTTGAAGGAGCAGCTATGCTGAGAGCTAACTGAGCATGTTCACAATATATTAAGCTAGGGGGCTTAGCCCCCAGCTCGCTTCACTCTCCAAACCCCTGGCCTGAGCTATGCTCCAGCCACTTCACGTCTCTGCCACTTGCGTATGTGGATTTCACTTTCACCAAACAACAAATCTTTTAATTCTTGCGGATAGACCTCTTAATTGAGAAGAAACACTACTCTTCCCTGATGGCAACATGGATTATATGATCTACAAGTCTCCTACTTAAAGTTTAAAGTCGAACAATAACTACATACAGTAATCCCTCCTCCATCGCGGGGGTTGCGTTCCAGAGCCACCCGCGAAATAAGAAAATCCGCGAAGTAGAAACCATATGTTTATATGGTTATTTTTATATTGTCATGCTTGGGTCACAGATTTGCGCAGAAACACAGGAGGTTGTAGAGAGACAGGAACGTTATTCAAACACTGCAAACAAACATTTGCCTCTTTTTCAAAAGTTTAAACTGTGCTCCATGACAAGACAGAGATGACAGTTCTGTCTCACAATTAAAAGAATGCAAACATATCTTCCTCTTCAATGGAGTGCGCGTCAGACAGAGAAAAACAAAGTCAAAAATCAATACGTGCCCTTTGAGCTTTTAAGTATGCGAAGCACCGTGCAGCATGTCGCTTCAGGAAGCAGTTGCACACAGAAGGTAGCAACGTCCCTATCGTCTAGGTGTGCTAACAGCCCCCCTGCTCACACCCCCCCTACGTCAGCGCGAGAGAGAGAGAGAGAAAGTAAGCTGGGTAGCTTCTCAGCCATCTGCCAATAGTGTCCCTTGTATGAAATCAACTGGACAAACCAACTGAGGAAGCATGTACCAGAAATTAAAAGACCCATTGTCCGCAGAAACCCGCGAAGCAGCGAAAAATCCACGATATATATTTAAATATGCTTACATATAAAATCCGCGATGGATTGAAGCCGCGAAAGGCGAAGCGCGATATAGCGAGGGATCACTGTACTTCTGTTATGTTGACTATGTCCATATATTCAATCGCTGTTCCGTTATTTCTTAATAATTTCCGTTTGTTAGTGCTAATGCGATCTTTACTATCAGTTTTTTGAGACTTTCAAATTTTAGTACTTTCATAATCTCAAACATGCTCTGCATGTGTACTGCACCAATGTTTTTGAACCTCTTTAAGTCGTTCTACTTTCTCGTCTCATCCCAGGATTTCCTTTAATAATAGAGAGGCATATACAGTATTTAATTCTATATCCATTAGAGGAGTGCAGCGACAAATTAGAATATTTATGTTAGGCAATAAATAAAGCAATTCATCTTAACTCTATATCTTTAGCATTCCATTTAAAAAAGCCAGAAATGTTATAGAAAATATCCAGCAACTTTTCATTTCTGATTACATAACCTTATTTTTTTTTTTTGTTCTTTATTTCACCTTATACAATTTCTCATATTAGGAATTTGTTAGTTTTTGCATACACCTTGGGGTCAGAGCACAGGGTCAGCCATTGGAGCTATTGAAGGTTAAGGGCCTTGCTTAAGGGCCCAGCAGAGTAGGATCTCTTTTTTTGGTAGTGATGGAGATTTGAACCGGCAACCTTCAGGATACCAGTGCAGATCCTTAGCCTCAGAGCCACCACTCCGCCCTAAATTATTGGTATTCAAATAATCATTAATGTTACCACAGGCAGTGTAATATTGTTTTTTTACAAAATGCCTTATACTTCAAGTAATAATACTTCATTTGCATCAATATGAATATGAAAGTGAATTTATTTCTGTCTTTGGTTCAGTACTTTTGTAACAATGGTTTATATACACAGTTCTGAATAGTTTTCATTGGAAAAACATGGTCAGAGGCTAGCAGTATGCCAAGAAAAACTTACAGTTAATGAAATATAAGTAACAGTGAACAGAGCTAACTTTCCGATACTTTATCATCACCTTTGTGTGTTATTATATACTTTACTTCCTTGTATTCTGTTTTTACTTTTGTTGCTCATGTAAAGTAAACACAGAGATTCTTAGCTTAAAGCTATATCCATTCATCCTTTGTTGAGTCTGCTCTATCTAGATAATAGAAAGGCAGATTTGTTCTTAAAAGGCCAGTGGAGAAATATACCAGAAGATGCCCTGAGGTTGCATACCAAAAGCATAGTTAACAATACATTGTGGTGTCGTTAACATGAGGTCAGATGAACAAATACAAAAACAAAAAAAAAAGAAAGAAAATCAAAAGAATACCTGAGAAAGCAATATGAGCAGTAGTTACCAAAAAGACCAAAATGGCAATGTGCAAAAAAACTGTGAAGCAAAGATTTTGTAAAACTATCAAAATAACTGGATAATGACTGTATACCAGGCTGAAATGTTTTATACTGGTGCCACCCTGTCGCCACACAAATACGGGTCATGTGTCTAACAATAACCATCAACAAACAATTGACCAACTGGCTGTTCCTAAGAAATTCCAAATAGAGACGTGCAAAACAAAAGAAAAAAAAAAGAATAATTCAATGTGTTTAAAATATACCTATTGTTTTGTCTTGGTTACTCTACTTTCCCGTTTTGTATTATTAATATGTAGCCTTTGTCAGAATGCCTCAAATCTCACAGACTTACCACTGTTTATAAGGTACTGTACCATATAACTTCTCCCCGCCTTCCCTTCTACATTTATAATCTCAGGCAATTAAGTGTAGTAGAAGACAAGCAGGAGTTAAGTTACACTTTAAATAATGTATTATTGATAATATTCAAAAATATGCAAAGTACATTTGAACACTGGCAACCATACAACCTGATAAATGTTGATGTGTAGTTTCAGGCGGCACACAGACTTGTTAGTTACTTAAAATGTCTCTAGTTAAGGCATCATTTGTGGTCAGCTTTCTTCAGAACAGGCCACATGCCTATCTCAATATGGCTGCCGAGCTGTGCTCTTCATTGTGTTGTCCTTTTTAGTTCATGGTGTGAGATGGTCGTTCATCAGTTTTGTATAAAAGAGAGCGATAGGGAGGGCTAAAGCAAGCAAATTTATAGATTCTCTGTCCACACCTTACATCCAATAGGGCGTCATGGTAGTTAAAGGCTTCTGATACAACAACAACAACATTTATTTTTATAGCACATTTTCATACAAATAATGTAGCTCAAAGTGCTTTACATGATGAAGAAAGAGAAAAAAGACATAATAAATAAGTAAAATTGAGGAACACTAATTAACACAGAATAAAAGTAAAGTCCGATGGCCAGGAAGGACAGAAAAAACAAAAAAAACCCAGACGGCTGGAGAAAACATAAAATCTGCAGGGTTTCCAGGCCACAAGACTGTCCAGCCCCCTCTAGGCATTCTACCTAACATAAATGACCTCAATCAGTCCTCATTGTATTCAGGGTTCACATGGAAGAATTTAATGATGATGGTCATGTGGTCTTCTGGCCTTTAATCCATCAATTTAGGGACATCACAGTGCTTTGATCAGGTGGTGCTGGTGCAGATCACCACCACAAAAAATGGAAAAAGAACAGAAGAGAAAGTAGGGGTTAGTACGGTTTTGGAGCCACCATGAATAATAATTATAATTAATTGAATATACAGAGCATTAGGATTTAACTAAGATAAAGCTATGAGAAAGCCATGTTAAAGTAATGAGTTTTCAGCAGTGTTTTAAAGTGCTTCACTGTATTAGCCTGGCGAATTCCTATTGGCAAGCTTTTCCAGATTTTAGGTGCATAACAACAGAAGGCCGCCTCACCACTTCTTTTAAGTTTAGCTCTTGAAATTCTAAGTGACACTCATTTGAAGATTTAAGGTTACGGTTTGGAGTGTAAGGTGTAAGACAATCCAAAATATAAGATGGAGCGAGATTATTTAAGGCTTTGTAAACCATAAGCAGTATTTTAAAGTCAATTGTAAATGGCATAGGTAAGCAATGTAGTGACATCAAAACTGGGGTGATGTGCTTGGATTTTCTTTTCCGAATTAAGTTTCTAGCAGCTGCATTCTGCACTAGTTGCAATCGATTGATGTCTTTTTTTGGGTGGTTCTGAGAGGAGAGCGTTACAGTAATCTAGTCGACTGAAAACAAAAGCGTGAACTAATTTTTCAGCATCTTGCAATGTTATAAGAGGTCTAACTTTTGCTATATTTCTTAAGTGAAAAAATGCTGTCCTAGTAATCTGATTAATATTTGATTTAAAATTCAGAGTCGGAGTCAATAGTTACCCCTAAATTCTTTACCTCCGTATTGACTTTTAATCCTAATGCATTAAGTTTATTTCTAATATCCTCATCCATCCATCCATCCATTTTCCAACCCGCTGAATCCGAACATAGGGTCACGGGGGTCTGCTGGAGCCAATCCCAGCCAACACAGGGCACAAGGCAGGAACCAATCCCGGGCAGGGTGCCAACCCACTGCAGTAATATCCTCATTATATCCATTTTTGCTAATCACTAAAATTTCTGTTTTCTCCTTATTTAGTTTGAGAAAATTACTACTCATCCATTTGGTAACACAAGTGAGACATTGTATCAGTGAATCAAGAGTGTTGGGGTCGTCAGGCGCTACTGATAAATACAGTTGTGTGTCGTCAGCATAGATGTGGTAGCTCACATTATACCTTGAGATAATCTGACCTAACGGAAGCATATAGATCAAAAAGAGCAGCGAACCCAGGATAGAGCCTCATGGAACACCATATAGAATATCAGGGGTCTTTGAAGTATAATTACCACAACTAACAAAGAATTTTCTACCTGCCAGGTAGGATTCAAATCAATACCTGCCAGAGAGACCCACCCATTGACTAAGGTGATTTGTATGGATATTGTGATCAATGGTATCAAATGCGGCACTCAGATCTTACAGGATGAGAACAGATAAATGGCCTCTGTCTGCATTTTCCTGCAAGTTATATACTACTTTAACGAGTGCAGTTTCTGTACTGTGATTTGTTCTGAAACCCGACTGAAACTTATCAAGAATAGCATGTTCATTGAGGTGATCATTAAGCTGCATAATGACTGTCTTCTTTAGAATTTTACTTAAGAAAGGCAGGACAGAAATAGGTCTAAAATTTTCCAAAGCAGAGGAGTCAAGATTATTTTTCTTCAGCAGAAGTTTAACTACAGCATTTTTAAGACAGTCTGGGAAGACCCCTGTATCTAATGACGAGTTTACTATGTCAAGAATACTATCAATTAACACGCCTCATACGTCTTTGAAAAAACTTGTTGGTATTGGGTCAAGGACACAGTTGGAGGGTCTCAGTTGAGAAATTATCCATATTACTAACCGAGAATAAACTGGATATGGACGCAGGTACACGGCGATGGGACCATGAGACGTACTGCGCCTGCGCGCGTCCCATAAACCGCAAGCGAAGTCTTATCCACCGCAAACGAAGGAGTCACGGCCCAAAAACGAAAGAGCTCAACTAACGTGAATAAGAAATGAAACAACAACGCACCCATAGCTAATGACTAACGACACAGCCACACAAAAAAGAGGATTCTGCGCTGCACCCCAGAGTCAAATGGAAGAGGCTACGGAGGCCCCACAGGTCCACAAAGATAGTACGGAAGGAGTGGGAAAGTACGAAAGGCGCAGGCGTCCAAAACGCGCTTCTGAATAGGACATGAAGCAACAACGCACCGCGATCTCTCCGTATTAAACGTAAGGCATCCTCACATGTCCAAACCATATAGCATATGTGAATCACATTACAGTGATGCATTATTAACGGTACAACCACAGAAAATGCTCCGTATTAACAGTAAGTGCAATTATCCATATTACTAACGGTAGACAACGGATAACTAATGGAGTCACGGTCACGGCTCCAAAACGATCCAGCTCAACTAACGAAGCTACAAAAACAAGCCCGCATGGATTAAAACAATAGACGTAGGTGCCTACAACACGCGTCTGAAACCGCGGAAGCAAAACTGTCTCGGCTCCAAAACCAAACAGCTCCGCATGAACAAATGCAATGTACATAGACGCCTACAACGCGCGTCAGAAACTGCGGAAGCAAAGCAGGCACGGGTTCAAAACGAAAGACCACAACTGACGCAGACGCCTACAGCGCACATCTGAAATGCCGCAAGCAATGCAGGCACATATCGCATACATTCATCAATATATTTCGGGTTACGCCGACAATAATCTCTTTCAAATCTATTTCAGGTTACCCAAGACCAGGGGTTGGCGAGCGAAGCGAGTAGGGGACGGACAACAACAACAACAACATTTATTTATATAGCACATTTTCATACAAAAAGTAGCTCAAAGTGCTTTACATAATGAAGAAAAGAAGAATAAAAGACAAATAAGAAATTAAAATAAGACAACATTAGTTAACATAGAAAGGAGTAAGGTCCGATGGCCAGGGTGGACAGAAAAAAACAAAAAAAAAACTCCAGAAGGCTGGAGAAAAAAATAAAATCTGTAGGGGTTCCAGGCCACGAGACCGCCCAGTCCCCTTTGGGCATTCTACCTAACATAAATGAAATAGTCCTCTTTGTAGTTAGGGTTCTCACGGAGTCACTTGATGCTGATGGTTATACAGACTTCTGGCTTTTAATCCATCCATCATTGTTGGAACATCATGGTGCTTTGGGTAGATGGTGGTGGCACAAGCCACCACCAATAGGACACCGGAAAAGAAAACAGAAGAGAGAGTAGGGGTTAGTACAAATTTTGAATGAATAGTTATTATAATGAATTGGATATACAGAGTGTCAGGATTAAATTACAGTGAAGTTATGAGAAGGCCATGTTAAAGTAATGTGTTTTCAGTAGTTTTTTAAAGTGCTCCACTGTATTAGCCTGGCGAATTCCTACTGGCAGGCTATTCCAGATTTTAGGTGCATAACAGCAGAAGGCCGCCTCACCACTTCTTTTAAGTTTTGCTCTTGGAATTCTAAGGAGACACTCAGTTGAGGATCTGAGGTTGCGATTTGGAATATAAGGTGTCAGACATTCCGATATATAAGACGGGGCGAGATTATTTAAAGCTTTATAAACCATAAGCAGAATTTTAAAGTCAATTCTGAATGACACAGGTAACCAGTGTAGTGACATCAAACTGGAGAAATGTGTTCGGATTTTCTTTTCCTGGTAAGGATTCTAGCAGCTGCATTCTGCACTAACTGCAAACGATTGATGTCTTTTTTGGGTAGTCCTGAGAGGAGTGCATTACAGTAATCTAGCCGACTAAAGACAAACGCATGAACTAATTTCTCTGCATCTTTCGATGATATAAGAGGTCTAACTTTTGCTATGTTCCTTAGGTGAAAAAATGCTGTCCTAGTGATTTTATTAATATGCGATTTAAAATTCAGATTACAATCAACGGTTACCCCCTAAGCTTTTTACCTCCGATTTGACTTTTAATCCTAATGCATCCAGTTTATTTCTAATAGCCTCATTGTATCCATTATTGCCAATCACTAAGATTTCGGTTTTTTCTTTATTTAATTTGAGAAAGTTACTATTCATCCATTCTGAGATACAGGTTAGACATTGTGTTAGCGAATCAAGAGATTTGGGGTCATCAGGTGCTATTGATAAATACAGCTGTGTGTCATCAGCATAGCTGTGGTAGCTCACGTTATGTCCCGAGATAATCTGACCTAATGGAAGCATGTAGATTGAGAAGAGCAGCGGACCCAGGATAGAGCCTTGTGGAACACCATATAGAATATCATGTGTCTTTGAGTTATAATTACCACAACTAACAAAGAATTTTCTCCCTGCCAGGTAGGATTCAAACCAGTTTAAGACACTGCCAGAGAGGCCCACCCATTGACTAAGGCGATTCTTAAGAATATTATGATCAATAGTGTCAAATGCGGCACTCAAATCTAAGAGGATGAGAACAGATAAATGGCCTCTGTCTGCATTTACCCGCAAGTCATTTACTACTTTAACGAGTGCAGTTTCTGTGCTGTGATTTGTTCTAAAACCTGACTGAAATTTATCAAGAATAGCATGTTTATTGAGGTGCTCATTTAACTGCATAATGACTGCCTTCTCTAGAATTTTACTTAAGAAAGGCAGGTTAGAGATGGGTCTATAATTTTCAAGAGAAGAGGGGTCGAGATTATTTTTCTTAAGTAGGGGTTTAACTACCGCAGTCTTAAGACAGTCTGGGAAGACCCCCGTATCTAATGACAAATTTACTATGTCAAGAACATTATCAATAAGCACACCCGATACTTCTTTGAAAAAATTTGTTGGTATTGGGTCAAGGGCACAGGTGGATGGTTTCATTTGAGAAATTATTTTATGTAAATCAGGTAAATCTATCCTAGTGAAAGACTCTAATTTATTTATTATGGAGTACTGGGGTTTCGGGGGATCCTTAGTGTTGGGGAGATATACTATGTTATTTCTAATATCATTAATTTTTTGATTGAAAAATACAGCGATAGCCTCACAGGTTTTACTGGAAGTACTTAGGAGGCATTCCTTTGAGTTACCTGGGTTTAACAGATGATCAATTGTCGAAAATAAGACTCTGGGATTACTAGCATTGTTATTTATAATCTTAGAGAAATAGCAGCGCCTCTCAAGACGGACTGTGTTATTGTATTCTGTTATTTTAACTTTTAATATCTCATAGTCAATAGTTAGTTTAGTCTTCCTCCATTTACGCTCAGCTCTACGGCATCTTCTCTTTAAATCAGACACTCTTTGGGTCTTCCAAGGTATAACAATGCTAGAAGATTTTTTAACTGTCTTTTCAGGTGCAACTAAGTCAACAGCAGCCCTCACTTTAGTATTAAATCTTTCCACCTTACTATTTACATTCTCCTCGCTATTATAGTTGGCACTATAAACGGACTGATTGGTTAGAATGTTTGTAAGTTTTAAAGTTGCTGATGAGTCAAAGAAGCGTTTTTTAACAATATGCTTCTCATGAGTGTTTTCTATCATTATTTCTATATTAAAAAGTAGAAGAAAATGGTCTGAAAGACCCGTATCAATGACCTGCTTTATATCAACTTTTAGTCCTTTAGTAATTACTAAGTCTAACGTATGACCTGCTTTATGTGTAGGCTGATTAACAAGCTGTCTCAAATCAAAAGAGTCCAGGAGGTTCATAAATTCTTTTACTTTTTGGTCACATTGATTATCTACATGAAAATTAAAGTCGCCGACTATTAAGAGTGCGTCATAGTTCGTAATTAAGATTGACATCAAGTCAGAGAATTCCTCAAAGAAAGACGCGTTGAATTTAGGAGGTCTATACACGGATAATACTAGAACGTGAGAATCTCCCTGAATAACAATGGCGAGATACTCAAAAGACTTGAACTTACCAAAACTGATATTTTTACATTTTAACCTGCTAGAGTAAATGTTTGCTAGCCCTCCACCTCTCTTTCCTTGGCGATCAGCACGAGTAAAACTGTAATCCGGAGGCGCAGATTCAATTAAAACAGCTGCGCCATCTGAGCTAAGCCACGTTTCACTTAGTGCAATAAAATCTATTTTTTTTCACTAATAATGTCGTTGATAAAAAACGTCTTGTTAGTTAAAGCTCTAATATTTAATAGTGCCATATTCAATGTTTCGGAGGAGCAGAGATGAATACTATGTGCGTTATTGATATAGGGAACAGGAATTAAGTTATTTTTATTAGCGCCGCTCTGCGTGTATTTTTTATTTAATCTATGATCTGTTTTTACAGTTTTAATACATTGTTCATCTAAAGTAGTAACTTTAATTAAATTATTGGCGTTTATGCCGTATTGCCTAGATTTTCTATGTGCATTAAGATTGGTTATTACAGTATTTATGTTGCGCACTTTTATGGAAGATTTTTTTAAACAATTATCATGACCAAACACAGGAGTGGCATTTCGGAAGGGGTTAAAAGCAGAGATAGATAGTCAAGATAAACGAATTACCTTCGATATGTTTTCGGAGAGGACCCGGGCGCCGAAGTTGTTCGGATGCAGGCCATCTCGCTTGAAGAAACGCGGTCTTTCCCAAAAGAGGTCCCAGTTGTTAATGAACCCGATGTCTTGATTCTTGCAGAAGCCCTGCAGCCAGTTGTTTAAACCAAGCAGACGACTGTAATACTCGTTTGATCGTCTGACGAGAGGGAGTGGACCCGAGATGAATATCTTTGCCGATGGGGTCCTCTCCTTTGTGTCTTTAATTAATGCAGTGAAGTCTGCCTTGAGGATCTCCGACTGTCGGTGCCTTATGTCGTTTACGCCAGCATGTATAACAATGGCTCCAACTGCCCTGTTCTTGTAGATCGCCGGTGCACGTCTCGTCACATCTCGGACACGAGCACCGGGAAAACAAGAAACAAAAGATTTTCTATTAGGGCAAGTGATATTGAGGTTCCTAACAATAGAATCACCTACCACAATTACATCACCAGGAGCTGAAGGCGAACTGGGGACGCTTAGAGGGTCAAACCGGTTCTGGGTTACGATGCTTGCCTGTGCCGATGGAGGTGTTCTGGCCTTGAACGGAGCCCCCTAGTTTCATATAAATCAGGTAAATCTATCCTGGTGAAAGAATTTAATTTGTTTATAATGGAGTACCGGGGTTGAAGAGCATCAGTATTGGGGAGATGTACTATATTATTTCTAATATCATTCATTTTTTGATTAAAAAATACAGCAAAAGCCTCACAAGTTTTACTGGAAGCATTTTGGAGGCATTCCATTGACCTGGATTTAGCAGACGATCAATTGTAGAGAACAAGACTCTGGGATTACTAGCATTGTTATTTATAATTCTAGAGAAATAACACTGCCTCTCAAGATGGACTATGTTGTTGTACAACAAGTCAGTACCAAACAGCCATACTTCAGACTAATGGGACAGAGAATACGTTCACACCTGCCCCCAAAACCATTTGTTAAGGTGAAGCTTGCCAGCTAGGAAGTCTGGCTTTCCTGTGAGGGTTGATTATTATTAATATTTATAGTACTATTACAATGGCTACCTATGGTCACACAATTTCTACCTGCAAATACTCTGTATAAGAAAATAAGCAAGGACAAAATAAATCATTGGAGACCACCCCGGCAACCCAAGACATGAAAAATAAAAGTTTTCAAAAAGACAAATATTGAAAGGACACAATACCTCAAGCAAATGCTCCTCAGATATAAAGAGCATCTGCTAGGGGAGCTCCATCCACTTTAGACATGGGCTCAAGACTAATTTCCAACTTCCTGTCTGACAATCTCTTAAATTCTCATTAGGACAAACCTAAAAGCTAGGTGACATCAGATCTTCTCACGCTTTGTCCTCCAGTTTGTGGACCAAAAAGGGGAGGAAGTTAACAACCTTGCTACCCTGCTCTGAATGTGAATCATTCTTAGAATGTTGAAGGTACTCTTGATACGCACTTGCGTAACATCTGACATGGTAATATCTCCATAGCGCATCTTCTAACCTAAGATATTCACCATTGCAAATCTTTACAAAATTAAGTATACACGTTGGTTATCTATTAAGTCAGATCAAATCAAATATGATTCCCAAAACAATAGTAAGTGGGTACAATAATAAACTCATTGATTTAATGTCAGTTATCAAGGGTTTAAACTTTGGCATAAAAAGGTTTGATGGTATTCTTCAGTAGTCTGTTGTGGTATGGGCTCTTTACACAGCTGTACATTGGATCAAACATGGTGAGAATATTAAGATAACACATTTACCGCAGTCAGTATGAAGCTGACAAGGTCACAATCAGCTTACATCAAAGAAGAGTATTCTTTGTAATAAATCAGTTCAATTTTGAGAGAGGCAGAATTGGCTCATAGGAAGATTTTCTTTCCTTATGTACAGAACTCTGTGTATGTATTAGAATCTGATTTTCTAATAGTGGGTGATTAGAAGTCGAATTTTACTTCACATTAAGACTTCCTTTGTCAAGGTAAAGTTATCAAAGTGAATGCTGACCCTGTCGGTGTACCTCTCTAAGAGGGTCTAGTGGTGGTGTTCTCTTTATGTTTTAAGTTATGGAACTGGAGTAACCTCCACTATAGGACAATTTTGAAACATTGAGCTTCCTCTGGAAAACAAACTTTAAAAACATTAAAGTCAGGTTATGCACACCTCCAATTCTGCCTTGAAGTTTGATACTCATGTCATTGAACTACTGTATGATGCTATTTTGGCCAAAACAGGAACAGCTCCTTTTCTCTCCATTCTCCATGAACTCTATTACTTGTGCTTTATTTTCATTCTTTTACTCATACAGAAAGATATGCAGCTGCTTCTTAATGGCATATAATATTGCAGGAGCTTTCCTTTGCTGAGCCACCTCACATATCAACAGAAGATGCACTGACATCTGCTCAAAACGTGTGAGGCAACCACAGCTATAATCCAACTAATGTTCTCAAATAGCTGACTCACTTTATGACTATTACCATAATGACTGAGTATTCTTGTGCTAATTTGTAATGTTAAAGTCTTAGAAATAATGGAAACCTTGAAACTCCAGTTTTATCTTGAAAACCACAAATTATGTTAAATACCTCAGTCTCTCTTTCAAACAAATATACTTTTAGCATTTACTGTTATTGATGGTCTAGTACCCATGGTTTGGATTGAGGAAGACATTGTGAAAGTCAAACATATGATGAAACACTTCCAGTCTACAGTTACTTGTTAGCATGAATGTTGAGAGATACCCCATTTACTTTACTACAGTTATTGCAAAGAATACTGAGATTTTAATGCAGTGTTGTTGGATTTGCTTTTTAAAGAAATGATCCATAATAATCCGGTGGCGTAGCTGGAGTTCGTGCCGCTCATGGCGGGCGGTGCTTCAATTTGCCACACTCCAACATATCTGAATATGTTAACCTATTTAAATAGAAAATTAAAATTAAGATAAATTTTGCATAGATTTATTCATATATAGAGAAACAACAATAATTTTTCACATGTAATTATTTATAAGCATCAACTAGATAAGAATGTAAAATATGGAAAAAGATGATTCGCTGTGGCAACCCCTAATGGTAGCAGCTGAAAAAAGAAGAAAAACTAGACAAGAATATAGTATATACGGCACTGATAAGTCATGTTTTAATTATTAGTTTAATATTATTATGCTGTGAAAACTAGAACTAGTGTAGTGTACAAGTGATAGGTGGGGATGTTTTCTGCGCAGAGCAAGAACGCATTTAGATTGATAACGAAACAAAATTATATAATTGTAAATTAGTTGTTTATCTTCCTAGAAATTATTATTGGTGTAATGTTTATGTTTATTTTTGTTATTGCTCATAAATAAACTGCTGTGTCTCATGCCGTCACAGAAGGACATTCTGAAAATGATTTTTGAAGCATTTGTGGATAAAAATCAGAGAATTTTACTTTTTTCATTCATCGGCGATATTTTTCCGAACCCTGCTGCTTGCACTCGAATTGTACTGAGCCTTTTGGCCAATAATGCCGGCCCCAAAAGTGTGCCGCCCGGGGTAGACCGCCATCTCCGCCAGCCCATAGCTACGCCACTGTAATAAACCCACAGCTAGAAGACTGTGTAAGACAGTGCTGATGCAGCCAAAGTGGAAGACTGTTTGGATTGTGCTGGGCACACAAAGGCACACACACCCTGAAACTTGATGGCTTCTTACTGTGGCTTTGGATAGAAAGGAAGACAGAGAGTATAAAAAGTAAAATTTAGCTAATATTTTTAATGGACACACATACACTACTTACACTATATGAAATCTGGTGGCAAGAAGTAGAGAAAAAAAAAAATCAAACTCAAAGGGCAAAGGAGAAAGTTCAGCAACCAAAAATCCACAGTAAAACACACATCTCATAACAACATCTTAAACAGCTGGCACCACAGTGATATGACATGTAATGTGCTGTTTACTGGGCCGGCAACCAAATTATTAATAAACAAGATGGAAACACCCAGTGAGCAGTAAGGCAAACTGTTGGGACTGCAATAAAATCGGAATATTCAAAACAACAGCAAAATAACATTGAGATGTGCCAGTAGGCTGTTTATCTTATTTGAATACTAACAAAAAAATCCCAATGGTAGACGATTATTCTGTCGTCGTCTGGAATGGGTGTTTGAGTGAAAGGCACTTCTATGATTTTTTTCAGTTTAATAAAAAGGGTAAAATCAGGTTTTATTTTTAAAATTATGATTATTATATAAGTAGCAGTAGTTTTTTTTTAACCTATGCACTATACAGAATTATAAAATCTGTTTGGCAGTTAAACAAACAGTGAAATTCTTTATTTAAACAAACAGTGCAGATTTATATTTAAACAAACACTTGAGTATAGAAAGCAGTCTTTAAATAACAAATAAATAAAAAGCTACATTTTAAAAAATCAAAGGCACATAATACATTTAACACAGTACGCTCATAGCCAGTGTTTAGATGACACACTGGTGGTGTAAATACACTTGTATTTTTCTTTTTACTACTGTTGACAGCTTTGCAAGTCCATGTTTGTTTTTCTCCCATGAAAGAAAGGAGCCCTCTGTTGTATCCAGTAACATGCCATGTAAATATTTCACAAGTTCATTGCTTATATGCACATTTTTTAATGGAACTGCATCTGAAGTCCAGGGTACTTTTCTTCTCAAGAATGCACTGACAGATTTCCTTTTGGCAGGATAGTTATTTGTCACAACTGTTGCACCTTCCTCATCTTTGTCTAGTTCAAAATATAAGTGTCTAATAAAAAACAAAACTGATGCTGTAATTCAATTTTAATGAAGAAAAAATGCATTTCAATTAATTTCACCTTCCCCTTCAAGAGCCAGCTTTGACTCACCAGGTAACCTAACACACACCTTGAGGGTGCGGGACAAAACCCTAAGTGCCCAGCACAAAACTCACACAGTCAAAGAGAAAATGTTCAAATCCTGCATATACATTCAATTGGTGATATACTTCAAACCAAGGATGCTAGATATGTAACAGTGCAGCTCTGAAAGTTAGCACTTCTTCCTTACAACTTGAAGAGACTGGGTTCAAATCCCAGATTTTACATATCTGAGTGACATGACTGAAAGATTAAAATTTGACTCTAAACTGGCCTGGTGATGCTATTAGCCCAAATGTAAATGGATTGATTGATGGTTGATGCCTGCTTTACCTCCAGTCTGTTATGATTCAATGCACAATAAAAAGTAAAATAGTTTGAGGCCCTGAAATAGAGGTCCTTTATTTGTCTAACTAGAATAGGACTCTCCCCTGGCAGCCTGATCCCACACTCTACTCTCCAGGCCCAAAAAATTGGTAACAGGATTTTAAAGTACTAAAATACCTTACATGCCCAAAATACATCAAATAATCCTACAAGGGAGTGGAACCATAAAACCTCTGGCTTACATCCAATTCAAAATCTTTATAAATGTAGATATTTATTTCAAAAGATAAAAAACACAAGTCTTAGGACTGTTACTTCGTCTGATTTATATTAATGACATAGCTAGTAACAATGGGCAAACACAGTACTTTATAAAAATAAAAAGATGTTATTTCCACAAAAATGCTCTGTCAAACTCTGAAAGGATTTGCTGAGAAAATAAGAATATCCCAAGCAAAAACAATCCCAAAAATCACAAATCTAAAGCGAGGGCAAAACACAGGGCAGAAGGTCAAAAATCCAGAAATATTAACAAGCACAGTAAAAACATGGAAATGTGCCAGCGTTTGAATGAACCTGTGGGAGATCCATTGGGTTTACAGGGAACACAGACTACAACTCGGCCAGTTCTTCTCTTGGCAAAAACAATTTAGTGTCCTTCACAGATGTCGTGATTTGCTGCACTCTCTCAGAAGATGTCATACACTGCTGCGTAATCTCGGCAGATTTTGTTCACACATATGCACTCTTGATGAATAATCAGTGTACTCTCGGCAATATTTGGAGGCTCCTTGATAATTTCTGGAAAGCCGTTCTTCTAATTAATAGACTTGGTGGCTCAAAACACTCCTGGGGAAGACCTTAATTAAAGATTGAAGATCTTAATTAAAGAAAGAAACTTATCCTCTACAAGGACAAATTTCACAAAACCTTTTAAGTTCATTAAACAGGCAGGAGAAGAGCTTGTCCATCTGTATCATTTATTACTCTTGCAGCACCAGGCTAAAGAGGGTGCATCCATCACAGCAGTCTGTTACAGCGTGGTCTGCTGATATTAGTCATCTTTTAGCGCATTTTATGTATTATGTCTTTGTCTTTGTTGTTCACTTGACCTTTATCTGGTTTCCTGATATGTCTGAACAGGTTATTGACATTTATTAACCCTTTATGCTGTTTCTTTAAGATGAATTCTATGTTACCCTAAAATTATTCTCTCACAGAAGTAGGTAGGAGCACCTGTAGAGTAGACAGTGTATTGTGTCTTGGATGGAAATGTGTAATGTCTTATTAAGATCCTTGAGGGAAGGGGACATAGTATATGGTAGGAATGTCTGAGCTTTTGGAGAGAGAGATTAGAGAGGGTTAGCAGTAGCACAGAATACTCTCCAACATATAAATTTAAAGAACGTAGACCCATCAAGAGAATTAGGAGTTCATTGCCTTTTTTAAAAGTGTTGAATGGCAGGAGGTAGGACTTATACTTCCAGTCCCTTAGATGTCACATTTGTTCATGACTGGTAATCATGAAGCCCATGTTGTTTCTTTCTCTTTTGAAGGCCAAAAGTTTCCTTGTTGGCACAGCACTTTAAAGGCAAATGAAGGCTCAGCAGTGCAGGGATGCCGGGGCCATTGAAGGAAGTTGCTGTTGTTATGTTTCAGCCATTTTATCCCTGACTTAAGTATATTCTTTGCTTATTTAATCTTTGCATTGTTTTTCAAATATTATTTGGTATATTTTATTTAAAATGTCTTTGGTTTTGTACTATGTGTGTTTTATTTGTTTAATATGGTGTTATTTATAAATATATGTACTTGCTTTCTGCCTTATCTGTATGTTGAACCCAAGGAGGCAGGATCACTTCATTGATGCAGCTGTAAGATTGCACCATTTGTATAGAATGAGAAACTGCATTCTAGCTTCAGTTTCAGCATTGCATCTTTGTTTTTGGTTTAATCTTTTGTGATATTTGGATTAATTCGTGTTGAGCCCTGCTTTGCTCTCATTTACTAGTTGCATGTTCTGTTTCAGATTTGTCTGCCTTAAAGGCAAAACCTATTTTTGCTAATTAATCCAGCTTTAATTTTTTTGTGATCCATATTGGAATTCTTGTTGGGACCAGAAATTGTATGGGATATTTTGAGACTTTTTGATATTTAAAAGACTTTGACTCATTTTGGACCTGTGAAGAATGAAGCTTGCAATTTGAGTTTGGGGCTAGAATGCCTAGGCTGAGGCTTGCTTAGTGGGTAAAGACCTATGAAGAGTTCAGGTCTTGCTTTTTGTTGTTCTCTTGAGGCCTGCACTCCCTTTTTCTATGCCTAAATGAGATTAATCATAACAATAGTCAGGTGTTCAAGTACCAAAAGTAGCACTCTGGAGGAGAGTTTGGGGCCAAAGCCCACCTGCTGGAAGAAGAAGCCTAGAACATGATGTGAGAAGGACACATGGGAGGTGAGAAAGTATGTGGTACTTGATTGATAGGCAAGTGGGTGACTCACAGCCCCATTCTCCCATTTTCTGAGTCTACAGATCCTACACAGTAGGCACTGAGATGCAATGGGCTGTTCAGGCTTTTGTTTTGGTTCCACTTACTTGGGGTTTTGTGTTTTATATCATATATATGTTTCTGTGTAATTTAAGATGTATTGCATTTGCAAAGTGGTGCTGTTCTCTGATAAATGTTATTTTATATTTTCTGTGTACTTTATGTTCCAAAAATATCCTTCATCATTTATTGACAACTTTAAATCAATACTGCATCAGACAAGGCAAGTATCAGGCTACCCAAACAGGCTTAAACATGCAATACCATTACAAGATGTCATGTAAAACAAACAAATTTGCAATATAGTTAAATATAAGTTTGATTTGTAAAAATACAAAAAAGTTAAATCTTACAAAGTGTTGGAAACTTTCCACCACCCTTCCATTTCCAAGATGACTTATTCAACGCAAGTTTATGGTGAACTGCTGCTTACCTTGGAAGCTTAGGTTGCAAGGTGTAAATTGTCGACCAGTCTTTGACAGCATTCAGAGTTTAAAAATAAAAATAGAATAATCATAACTTAGTTAGTATCCAGGTTAGTAGCCAGGCTGATGAAGACTGAATTACCACAGTGAAGTAGAGAATGAAGAAACAGTTTCAAACCAGTAAATATTGAAACAGTAGTTTTAGTGGCAGATGGTTAATTTTGTGATGTTAAGGGGTTAGCTTTGCGACCTAAATTTGAATATTATGACAGATGGAGCCTCAAAAGTAGCTGCAGAAAGAAAGTTATGGAGAGTGGAAGATATTAAGATCTACCAGGCTTGATTCCCCAGAGGCTATTGAAAAGCCACAAAGATCTCCTTTCTAACAAGCTCCTTATCTATGTATGCAGCCGCAAGGTTGTACATTTATAGGCCAGGTCAGGGAACAATTTCAGGAAGCCAAAATTCACCCAACCGATCACTCTGAGATTAACACATGCTCCCTAATTTAGAGAAACATGTTACTTATTTAAGGGAGTGGGCAGCATGGAGTATTGCTGGCTATACAAGGCACACTATAAGCACAGGGGTGCTGGAAAATTAATAGGGCCTTTAACTTGATGCCTCAGTATTCAAAGAAAGGCCATCACTGGCCTCGGAACTGACAACAAAGAGAAGCTTAAAGCAACCTCAGACTATAGCAACAACTAAGTTTGGGTTCAGTAAGAGAGTTTAGAGGTGAAGAAGGAAGGTCAGAGTTGTGAAACACAGAGAGAATAGATGAGAAAAGTGTTTTATTTGTATTTAGATCTTATGGCAAGTGGGCATGGTACCTCATCTGGTAGACAGGGTTTCAAATACATGATAAGACAACCTCAAAGTTGCATACATGCATACATGCATATCTACTCAAACACACTTAATCCTATATTGGGTTACAGGGTCTCAAACTGAGGACAGGGAACAAGGCAGAAAACAACCCTGGATGGGTAATTGTAGCCATCAAATCACTTAACGTACAAACATTTAAGGGTTTGAGACAAAAAACATAATATTTAGATGCAAACCCATTTAGACAAAGAGAGAACATGTAAACTCCATGCAGACATCTTTTCTTTGCTTACACTCAATTTGTATTCATATACTTTATGTCAAACAGTAAAATACATCAGGGTAAAACTCTGCAACTGCAAATTGGCAAGAGATGCCAAATAACAACCTATTAACCCAACAAGATGTGCATGCCAGTGTTTAAAGACAAGGACCAGTTAACAATACCAAAATGATTCTTCATTCATAATCCCTGTCCAAAAAAAGGATTGGTTTGGAAAATTCATTTATAATAATAAATACTAATGTTGGCAGCCTATGTAACTTTATTATGATCAGCTTAATGTCTGACAGCACAAAAGCTTTGCATTTGTGAGCTGATTCACAGTACCACTGAAAACAAGGATAACAACCCTACGTACAAAGAGATTTCCTAATTCTTTTCATTTAATCAAACTTGTATGCCTTTTCACAATACATCAAAATTCAAACATCATGCACATTTAAAACAGAAGACATCAATCAAGGGCTTATGTCAGGAATCCACCAGCTGTGCCACAGTAGGTGTATGAATCATCCTTTGACCTGTCATAGCCGTGCCTCATTTAAAATGAAATATTTATATTTACCTGAAGATTTTATCCAAATTGACTCACAATATTTCTACAGATGGAGTACTGGCAGGTACTTCCTCAGTGTACCCCAAATGAAGGTAGCAAGCAGTAATGTGTGGACTGGCAGTTTATAATCTCATACTCTAACACACTCAGACCTCCATACGTCCATATACTTCAAAAGTCACATCTTGGGGCAAAATAGTGGGATAGTTGTTAGCACTGCTACTCTTCTAATTGTAGGAAATTCATTTTTTTCCTGGACTGTTTTCCATCTGTGTCAGGTTTGCAGCCTATGTGGATTTTCCAAGGTATTCTGTTTCCCCTCTCATTATAAAGATGTGCATGTTAGGTTAATTAATGACTCTGCATAGATCCTGCACAAGTATGTGTGGGTATGTGCATAATCTACAACTGTCTCTTTCTTTACTTGCAATGTTGCTCTGATAGAATCTGGGACATTGTGATACTGTAAAGGACTGAGTAGTATCAGAACATGGAGAGAAAGATGAATGGATGGATAGATGAACATTGGCAGGCTCAACATACATATAGTATATTAAAGAATTAAAGACTGATATTCTCATATATATATATATATACTACCTGTGTAAGCCTATGTAAAAAGCATGGGGTCCTAGAAACTATTGAAATTGTCAGAAAAAAAAATTGAAATGTAGAGATGTTAGGCAATTGAAAGGAACTATTCTGGGCATCTCTCTCCTAGGAGGTTTTGTTTTGCCGACGTGCTCAACTCACTTGTGTATTAGCGGTGGGAGGAAAAGTAAAAGGGATACCGTTTTGCTGATGTGCTCGCCATGTTTCTGTAATAGCAAATATGTGAGTGACTCTCTCTTCAGATGTTTCCTTTAACCAACGTGCTGGCCTCGCTTGCGTAGTCCTTACCCTGACTCCACCTCTCACTACCAGGCCAGACAGACACACACATTTCCACGCGTAGACGTTTATATATAAGATATTGTCACACTAGGGGCACAGAGTTGCACAGGTTTATTCAGGGTTTTCAAGAGACAGAAACTTTATTCAAATACAGCATAATAAAGCATAAAGAATAAAGCAGAGGATGTCTGGGGGAAGAGAGACAAGGCAGTGAGACACTAGGACAGCCACGGTACGGTCTTTTAAATGTTTGAAGCCGGGTGCGAGATGCAGAACACGTGGCACGGCAGCAAGCAACAGGCTAGCAGTTGATCCACAAAGAGGAGATAAAAAGCTGTGTTTGTTTACCATTGAATCACTGTTTAAGAGGGGGTTTCAGAGGAGTGGCGATGTCCCCTTGGGGTTGCGTTCACCGTGTTCACACCCCTTCTCTCAGCTTTGTTCACATCTTTGTGAATTAAGCGACTCTCAAAACCAGGCTCAGACAGGAGTGACAGGACATCTGCATTAATGTGTGCAGAGCCGGGTCGATAACGGACACTGAAATTAAATGGCTGCAAGCTCAAGAACCATGTTGTGAGACGGGAGTTCGTATCCTTCTGTCAGTATAGCCACTGAAGGGGAGTGTGATCGGTCACCAAGGTAAACTTATGACCCCATAAATAATAACGGAGAGCCTCCACAGCCCATTTAATCGCCAAACACTCCTTCTCAATTGTTGAATAATTACGCTCCTGCGGAAGCAATTTCCTACTCAAAAACGTGATAGGGTGCACTTCACCATCGAAAACCTGAGACAGGACAGCACCTAAACCGAACACACTAGCGTCCATCTATAGGAGAAAATCTTTAGAGAAGTCAGGATTCCGCAAAACCGAGTAAGAAGACAAAGCAGTGATCAAATTACAGGATTGTTCTTCCTGCTCCTCGTAAGATCAGAAAGAGGAGCAAAGTCAGGGATGAACCTCCTATAATAACCGGTAAGCCCCAGAAATGCTGAAACCTGTTTCTGCATCTCTGGATGTGGGTAAGCAAGCACCTTATCCACCCTTTTTAGCTGAGGTCGAACCAACCCCCTGCCCATAGAATAACCCAGGTAATGAGTCTCAGACAAACCCAACCTACATTTCTTAGGGTTAGCTGTCAAACCAGCCTGCCTCAAGCTGTCAAGAACAGCCTGAAGCCATTCCAAATGTGTGTGCCAATCATTACTCAAAATCACAACATCAATGTATTCCCCGGTATATTCAGAATGAGAATGCAAGATCTGATCCATCATACGCTGGAAAGTTAAAGGCACCCCATGGAGACCAAATGGGATTCTTGTAAATTTGTAAAGACCGTCAGGGGTGGCAAATGCCGATTTCTCTCAACTGGAAGCTTCAAGAGGCATCTGCCAGTAACCCTTCGTGAGATTCAACGTGGAGATATAGGGACATTGGATACACATCAAGTTTGGAGACCTTATTCAAGCGCCAAAAACTGATACAGAACCGGAACGAACCATCTAGTTTTGGGACTAATACAACTGGACTGCACCAGTCACTTTTACTTTCATGAATAACACCCAAAGCTAGCATCTGCTTTACCTCTTTGCGCACGACATTCCACCGTGCCTCCAGGATTCTGAAATGGGTGCATCTGCACCTTAACACCGGGTTCAATAGTGATTTTATGTTCTGCAAGATGTGTGAGCCTCGGCAGGATGGAAAAAACATCAGTGTTCCGTCCAATCAAAGATAACAACTCCATTTTTTGTGAGTTAGTCAAATCATCACCAATGGTAACATCTGTTTGAGAGACAGCAGCCAAGGATGTGCAAACTCCCTGTGGGTCACCCCACTCCTGGTGCCACTTGTCACGCTTGGGTCATAAAGTTGCACAGGTTTATTCAGGGTTTACAAGAGACAGAAACTTTATTCGAATACAACATGGTAAAGCATAAACAATAAAGCAGAGGATGTCTGGGAGAAGAAAGTCAAAGCAGTGAGACATAGGACAGCTGTGGTACAGTCTTTTAAATGTTCAAAGCCGTGCGCTAGATGCAGAACACGTGGCACGGCAGCAAGCAGCAGGCTAGCAGCTGATCCGCAAAGAGGTGATGAAAAGCTGTTTCTTTCCCATTGTATCAATGTTTAAGATGGGGTTTTGGAGGAATGGCCATGTCCTCTGCATTCACCGTGTTCACAGTATATATGGTGGAATACCATGACACAAACAGGCAGCGACACAAATTCAGCACACACTTTTCATTTTTTCCACGTGGGAAACACTTTCCCTCTTTTCTCAACTTCACAGCACAGTTCCCAGTACACAAAGCACAAAAAAACTTCCTTTATTTCTTTCTCTTCCTTTCTCTTTGCCTTTCCTCCTCCAGCAAGCTTCGTCTTCCTTCCTCCCGACTCTGGCTCCCGGAGTAGTGGCTACTGGCTCCTTTTACATGGCACAGTTCCTGCAGCGCTCCCTGGCAGTGCCCACAAAACCCAGCAGTGCTGTTCCAATCTCTAATTCCCAGGGAGTCCTGTGGGAGACCGGGGCACCACTGAAATCCAGAGGGGATACCATCTAGAGCTCCGGGGGAGGTAACGTCCTGAGTAAGTTCTCTCCCCCAGTCCTTCCATTGTCAAGGCATACCAGCTGGATAAGGGCCCCAGCTGTTTGCCACATTATATATATATTGTGAAAGGCACCATATAGGCACCCGACCCGACACAGACTGACAACAGAGGCACGTGTAAAAATAAACAAAAATATTTATTTTCTTTGTCTGTGGGCTACGCCTTTCTCGTACCCACAGACACAACACAGTCCCAAAAACAAACACAACTCTTTTCTTCCTCCACTCCTCGCAGGCAGCTTCGTCCTCCTCCTCCCAACTCTGGCGCCTCGAACAGTGGCTGCAGGCTCTTCTTATAGCCCACCCAGAAGTGCTTCAGGTGATAATTTATCTATCTATCTAATTAACCGAATTCATCAACCGAATTGCAGCTCCTCCTGGTGGTGGCCATGGAGCCCAACAGGGCTGAGCACTGAAGTCCCACACCTGTGGCCCCGATGTAACCCAGGAGGGCTGCCACCACGCGTTCCAGGGGACGTAGTGTGCATCCCATGGCTGATCCCCTGGATCCAGCGTCAAAGGGCCAGGCATGGGACCAGGCCGTCCACCACAATATATATATATAAAATAAGTAAAGGTCCACTCTCTTACTTTTACATAAAGAATGTTTTTTATATGTTTGGGGGCATGAGTTTAACATCAGAGTGACTAATCCTCTAGAAAAACACATAGTTTTTGGATTTCCTTACCAAAATCTGTTAGAAGCATTTTTCTCCCACTTTCTCTCATAAATCTTCAAAGATATATAAACAGTACACACTATGTATAAATAAGTGGATATGTGATTTGCAGAACCATTTGGCTGCACAAAACAGAATCATTAATTCAATTCATTTGGCTGTTTTTCCACTGCTAGGGGAAACAGAAACAGTTTTCATATAAGCACAGCATTTTTAGTTTTGGTTATTTTTATTTTTTTGAGCAGATAACATTTCAAATGCCCCCCCTCTTGAAAGTGCAGTTAAATACAAAACAAAGCACCTAAGAATAAAAAGGCTGTGAATGTTATACTGAGCCCATTTGTTATGATCCATTAGTTTGAATATAGTGACTTAGAACGTGAACTGAAACAGATTTCAGATGTTTAAGTTAAAAATAAAAACAAAGCTGCTTTTTATTTTCTACTCAAAGCAACGAAAGAATTCAACTATGTGAGAACTATGTTTTTTGATTTCTTCAGTGCCTTGAGTACCATCTGGCCATCCCTGTTAAAGGTTAAGCTTAGAGCTATGCAGGTGAATAATGGATTATTTGCTGGGCAGGCCTCAGTTTGTGAGGCTGTGTTTCTGATGTTGCTGTGAGCAACTCTGGAGCACCTCAAGGAACAGTCATCTCTTTTTGTCTTCACCCTGTACACCTTGGACTATAGTAGTACTACAGT
This sequence comes from Erpetoichthys calabaricus, assembly GCF_900747795.2. Classification (NCBI taxonomy): domain Eukaryota; kingdom Metazoa; phylum Chordata; class Cladistia; order Polypteriformes; family Polypteridae; genus Erpetoichthys; species Erpetoichthys calabaricus. Next base: position 35,529,185 of record NC_041405.2, read on the forward strand.
TTCCTCCCACAGTCCAAGGCAAATTGATGTTGCTCAATTGGTCCATATGTGTGTGTGTGTGTGTGTGTGTGTGTGTGTGTGTGTGTGTGTGTGTGTGTGTGCTGTGTGTGTGCATGTATGTGTAAACCCTGCAATGGCCTGGCACCCTGTCCAGATGTTTTCTGCCTTACACCTGATGATTGCTGGTATAGGTTCCATCTGCCCCACAACCCTGCACTGAACCAGTGGGTTACAAAGGTGAATGGATGTTATTTTTTTTATTTAATATTTTAAATTTTCTTGGTTATTGTTTATTATTTATGGGCATTGTCATTTTGTACTTTGTTTTTATTTTTGGTCAACAGCAACATGACTCCTTCACTGAAACTACAATTTTTTTCTTTGTGAACAATTTTTTTATTGATAAAATGAAAAAGGAATATAGTAAAATGAAGCCAACAATAATAATTGATTTTAGGGCTATTTAAAAACAACCCCAAAAACTAGTACAGCTGAAATGGCTAATTAAACAGAAACACATAATGAGGGAGAGAAAAAAAGAAAAGAGTTGACAGTGCAAGGCGAAGTAAAGGAGAAAATTAAAATGAGGAAAGGTGCCCTGAAGAAACTGACTCTTGGAGCAACCCCCAAGTAGCTCTTTACTGACTGAACAGCATGAAGTGAAGGTGGATAATAGAGCCAGAAGGGTTATTGATCTGAGATGCAGAAAATTCAAGAAGAGTAAGACTTGAAAATGAACACTTCCAGATTGGAGGAGATACAAGGGCATGAGATTTCCAGCAATAGGCTATGTTCACAGACTGTACCATACTCTCCAGAGACATTATCTAATGAGATTAGAATTAGATCCCCTATGTCATCTTTGTCTTCTTAAAGTCCTGGCAACTTTTTCCACATTCTCTGGGAATGTCCTCCTGCTGCATCTTCTTGAACTGTGTGGCTAAATCCCTCTCTACGATTCTTTCTTTCCTCATTCTTTTGTGCCTTCAAGTTCTCCTTCTCCTAGACCTTTCTTCTACTTCCTCACTTTCCCTTTCTCTCTTAAACTACAAATTAAAGGATTACACAGAAAGGTGATACTGTTATTGTTGTTTATTGATTCACACCACATATTTTGTTGGGTTATCTCTGACTACGTAATCACAAAGCCACTAAAATTGAACAGAGAGCTTGTCACTTGGTGTTCATGTTGAGATAGATAGATAGATAGATAGATAGATAGATAGATAGATAGATAGATAGATAGATAGATAGATAGATAGATAGATAGATAGATAGATAGATAGATAGATAGATAGATAGATAGATAGATAGATAGATAGATAGATAACTTTTTATTTCTATACAAGGGGAAATTAAAATACCTTGATTTATCATGAAAACATGGATTAGGAAATATTTAGCTTTCCAAGACATGTTTAATGAAAAACTAAACTCTCTCTCTCTCACTTCCTGCCCCCAAACAGATCATATGATTAGATAGATAGATAGATAGATAGATAGATAGATAGATAGATAGATAGATAGATAGATAGATAGATAGATAGATAGATAGATAGATAGATAGATAGATAGATAGATAGATAGATAGATACTTTATTAATCCCAAGGGGAAATTCACAAGAGTGATGGGAGTGATCAATAAAAAATAATAAAAAAAAAATATATAAAAAAAAAGAAAAAGAAAAGAAAAAGAAAAAAAGAAAAATAAAAGGTAGAAAAATAAAGTCGTACACGGAGCTGCTGAAAAGGCTGCCACTCTCGGCGGCGCCTGAGTCATCACTGTTCTATTAACAATTTTGATTAGGCCATCAAACTACTGTGTGGTTCCACCTACCCAAGGGGAAGATCAGAGAAGAACAGAATAAGAGAGAACTTAGAGAAGTTATTCATTGAACATGGCATTTTATTCCTTCAATATAAAATAACCAAAAGGGTGCATGGATAATTTTAAGGCAGCAGCAATATTAGATTATAAACAGTTTTCTTCTGCATAAAAAAGATTTTTAGACTATGAGAATTGTTAAGAAACCTTTAAGAAATTAAACGAAGCATTTACAATTACTCCAATTACTACAATTACTCACTACCTCGTGAAGTCCTAGCAGGTGCTTCTTGCATCAGATTTGGTGGTATATTATCTAAGCTTCCCAGATACAGGAAAGCTTCAGCCTTGTGCTTTTTACTTCATAAAACACACCTCTGTCAATGTTGGTTGATAGAGAAATATTAGCTATACAATTAGCACCAGAAAACCAAAGTGATTGGTTGGAGGCAGTAGAACATCTGCATGGATCATACAAATTTGCCAGCAATTAAACAAATGTCAAACCAGGTGGTCATTGTTCTTTAGTAGACAAAATGTTGTTATCTCACACAAAGCCAGAGATAAAAATTGAAAGGCTGATGCACTTTTCCAGTAGTTTAAAGAAGGGGTTCTCCCTCTTAAGGAAGAATGAATAATTCTCTCAGGAAAAAAAAATGACAGGTATAACCTTGGAAGAACTGGAGCACATTATTAAAATTATTATTAAAATGATTGAGAAGGCCAATCAAACCTCTGAAGCCCCATTTAATGTACTATATCTACATTTATGTACACCAAATGTGCTCAGAAGACCAGTTTTATAATGATTCCTTGAAAAATTAATTAGGCAATATTTTTGGTGTCTCTCTATGTGTTAGTATATTAGAGACTACTTGTAATCATTGAAAGTCACCTTCTGTAAGTCCCGTGGAACTGCTTCAGCCTATTCCAACTCCACATAAACCCTGAGCAGAAATATTACTGGGTTTCATTACAAATCTTTCTCAGTCTTAAGGTTTACTTACAGCAGACAGATTTTTCCAGAGGCGCGGCGAAAACATACCATTAAAAAAATTACTTCCCATTAAAGATCTTTCTGTGATATACATAAAGTACTATTGATGTTCTGATTGTTTGCTGTTTTTGCACTCCCTCTGGACTAGCTCTTTACAAATGGTTACAATACTTCTCGGATTTAGTCCCATTGTAAGCAAGTATCAGTCTTTGTTGCACTTGAAATTGAAAAGCTGCACATAAAAAAGGCACAATGGAAAAAATAACATCACCTTTTGCACATTTTGCACAGCATGTATACTGTGGATTCAGAAAGAATTCAGAACCCTTCACTTTCTGTGGCTCTGCCGCTCACGTATGGGGAAGCGGATGTACAGTTTAAACAGATTGTTCTTTTCATGGGAATTGTTACATATTGTGGCACGTGGCTGGGGGTGGTACCCAGCCGAGATGCCCAAGAGGACCGGAGGAGCGCTTACGCCTCCTCCAGACCACGAGGGGGCGACTGCCCTGGTGTCTTTGGGGACCACGGATACAGAGCTTTGACCCTCAACCCTGTAGGGGCCCCCGTGGTCACTGCCAGAGGGTGCCCCAATGCCTGAGGAGCCCTGGCCCTCAGCACTTCCACCACTCCCGAAAGTGCTGGGGGGAAGAAGACCAGGAACACCCAGAGTGCTTCCGGATGCGCAGCCGGCACTTACGCCACACTGGGTGGTTATAAAAGGGATCGCCTCCCTCCATTCGAGGGAACAGGACAGAGCTTGGAGGAGAGGAGTAGGGGCAGTCAGGAGAAGAGAAAAGGCATTGTGAAAGGGCCTGGACTTTGGGGCGATTGGTGCTGCAGCACTGGGTTTGTGCATGTGTCATACTTGTATATAGTGTAAATAAACGTGTGTTGGGTGACAAAACGATGTCTGCCTGTCTGTGTCTGGCCTGTTCCCCACAATATGCATAATAGAACTAACTATTTTACATTACAATGAGTTATTAACCATAGTAGAAAATAGTAAAACATAATAAATTGAAAGAAAATTATGTTTCATGTTGCGTTAGAGGTATTTGTTGCATTATACGTCTTCGTTCTGTTTGGCTTTGAAATTAACACGCAAATACTTTTAAAACTTACACATTTACAGTAAATCTTCAGTAAAAACATTAGTTGGAATTAACTTTTCATCAATATCGCACTGAATTATGATTTCATGTTTGAACTTACATCATGACAACGCAACGTATAACTGCCCGTGAGTGAATATCATTTCTTTCTCTCTAATAAATAAACCGACTTTTTCGAATGTTTGGCCCTGTGATTTGTTAATTGTCATAGCAAAAGCTATTCTAACGGGAAAATGTAAACGTTTTAATACAAATGGCATATCAAGATCTCCTTTGGTGTCTAATGTTGTCCGTGGAAGATGTACTACATTACTTTTCTTGTCGCCTGTTAAAATTTTACATGTCAGAATTGTTCGACCAATTTTGAATACAACTAATGTTGTTCTGTTGCATAGCCCATCACTCATACATAAATTGTGCAATAAGATTACGATGCATCCTTCTTTCAACAGTAATTCGGCCGGTGGAAGACCAGACGGTGTTAACGGTTGTAGATATTCTACGGGATATTGTAAATTGATGTTTTCGTCTTCTGCACAATCACCACCGACTGTTTCAGCATAGTCTATTGATATGCATTTAACCAATTTGCCGTGTAACCAATCGAGAATTTTCATGTTAATTCATTTGACTTATTCATTTGTTGGTGCTGGGATTGCCTGTGTACTCATTTCTTCTGTTGATAACCCTTCTAGTCTTCTTTTATTGGGAACATAATGTGAGGAAAACAAAAAAATTATAACAGCTGAGAGTGCAGGAACTGACAAAAGCATTGACACGAATGAGAGGCGAGAGGACCATGGCCGTGGGCCATTAACCAGAAATGGTTGAGAGGAGGGCAGGACTTCAAAAAAATCTCTTGGCAATAGTCTCGTCTCAATATTTTATTTTATAATAGATAAGTTAACCATTTTTGTCCATCAGTGGAAATATGTTTTCAGAATAGTTTGCAAATTTATTAAAAATGAAAACCTAAAATTGTTCATTCATATAAGTATTCTGACCTTTTTCTCTGAGAAGCATCCTGTTTGCTTTAATTCTCCTTGAGATGTGTCTGGCACTTGACTGGAGTCCACCTTGTGGCAAAATGAGCTGATTGGACTTAGTTTAGAAAGGCACACATCTGTTCACACTGCATGTCAGGACAAAAATCGAGGCAAGAACTTGAAGGAATTCTCTGTAGGCCTCCATGATAACAATTGTGCTGAGGTATAAATCAGAACAATAAAACCATTTAAAAACCTTTTACTCTTACCAGGAACACGGTGGCTTCAATAATTGTGAAATGGAAAAAGTTTGGAACCACCAGGACTCTGGATAAAGTGAGTAATCAGGCAAGAAAGACCTTGATCAGGAAGGTGATCATAAACCCAATGGTCACTCTAACAGAGCTTCAGAAATCCTCTGCTGAGATCAGAACTTGTGGGAAGGATGGCCATTATATCAGCACTACATCAATAAAGCATTTATGATAGAGTGGCTAGATAAATGCCACTCTTAAGTAAAGGGCATAAAACATCTTACTTGGAGTTTGCCAAATGGCATTTTAAAGATTCTGAGATCATGGGGGAAAAAAGAGATTCTGTGGTCTGATTAGAAAAGAATTGAACAACACACACTATATCTGATAAATTCCAGGCACTGCCCATCCCTAAAGTACAGCATGGTGGCGGCAGTGCCTTGCTATTTGGTGCATCTCAGTAGCATGGATAAGGAGACCAGTCAGAATTAAGGAAAGGATCTGCCATGAGGAATGGAATAAACTGCCCAAATCCAAGGGTCTGAAAACTTATGTGAATCAATGATTTCAGTTTTTGATTTTTGCCAAATTTGCAAACATTTCTGAAAACATGTTGTCATTATGGTTTATTGAGTGTAGGGTGATAGGCAAACATGGCAAATTTAGATTAAATGTTCAGCACAATGAAGTGTGCAGAAAGAGTAGGGATCTGAATACTTTATGAATCCACAATAACTAGTCACACAAGTTTTCCTACTGTTACACACAGGTCAGCAGAGTAGAGAAACTAAAGCGTCTCACCCATGCTGATTCCCATAAGTCTGCATTGGAGCTGCTCCCTCCTGTGCAGGCACACATCTCACCAATCATACTTAAACCAAAAAACCATCACCATATACCTCAGAAGAAAACGCACAGAGAAAATAACCATACCAAGCTGGAAAAAACATCTAAAATATCTGAAAGAGCCAATGTTGGAAAGTTAATGTTAAGGTTAAAATTCACATAAGTGTTTACTTAATTTGAACAGTATCACATAGTTACTTAGATAATGGTATAATATTTTAGCCCCTGTAATCTATCATATCATCGAACTTTCTCAGCCATTTCTGTAAGAAGAGAACATTAGCTAGCTTAGCGAAGAACTAGAACAATGGCATACAGTTTTCTACAAACATATGAAAGTATACCTGTATGACTATATATAGAGAGAAATGGAGCAAGAAATGCAAGCCTTAAGCAGATCTTTGTTTATAGAACTTCTTTTTTTGTGAACTGTTCATGCTTTAAATTTTAAAAATGAAGATACTTGGACCATGAAGTTATTTGAATATGCATCACACTATTGCCTGAATCATTCTGTGAAGTAAGGTGAAACTGCAGAATTTTGGAAACTCTGGACAAATGCAGCTATAGTATCCACAAGACAAATAATCGATGAGATATGCGCACATACTTATTTGTCCACATGTTCTCATCTTCAAATTAAATAGCAAAGGAAATAATGGGGCAAAGCTTAGATAAAAAAAATGATGTATGTAACATCTACTGGCTACTACATAGAAGAAAGATTGCTTTTAAGAAAGCTTTTTCTTTATTAATTCTTGTATTTTTATTACTTTTATTGTTAATTTCAAATATAGAAGTGACTGATTTTAACTATTTATAATGATTTATAAGTAGAGTTTGGTGGTACTTAACATTAGTGCTTCATAGCTCCAGGAGCAAAAGATTAATTCCCATTCTGGTCTGTTCGTGCTGTTTTTGTGTCTGTGAAAGATTTCACCATGTCACATCCTAAAGATATTTATGACAGTTTTTAAAAAGTCTGAATTAGCATACGCTACCCTAATTCAGGGTTTTTCTAAGAAATGTAATGATTTATTTCTCAAGGTAAAAGTATATAATAAACAAGACTTGAATCGGATATTTGAAATATTAAAATGTGTGCGTCAATTTGAACGTTTAAAGTTTAAACATTCTTGATTTTAATAGTAATTTCCAACTTATGCTGTGGGATCCTAAGATGTTCCCAGGTCATTTGGGAGACATTATCCTCACCCAGTGAGTCCTGGGAATTCCCCCAGCTGGTTGTGCCTGTAAAACCTCCACAGGGAGGCATCCAGGAAGCATCTATATCAGACATCACCTCAATTGGCTCCTCTTGCTACGAAGAGTCAGCGACTCTTTTCCGTTTCTTCTTTCAGATGTAGCGTTTTTCACCCTATCTAGAACCAAGTGCAATTTAAAAAAACATGATCCTCATTTTAATGTTGAGAATAAGGAGCTCTAGCCTTCTTGCCCCATTGTTAAACTGGAAAGTTTCGGTTGCACATGTGCACACCCCAATGGCTAAACCGAGAACACTGCAGAACCAATAGAGCCATGAAACAGCTTGCAGTGCCTGACACAAAGACAATTTCACATACTACAAAAAAATTGATATTTTTCTGTGAAATTGTACTTAGTATATGATGGAAAATCAGAAAATATTGATTATGAAGACAAAGCTGAGGGTAGTGATAAATATTTCAATATCAAGTTGAATTACTGAGGGAAACGTATTAGTCATTTTTCACAACATCTTATGCCCCACTGGCCCTTAAAACAGGTTGATTAAAAAAAGAAACAATTAAAAGTTGTGAATCTTAAAAGTCCAGCTGAGTAAAGCTGTAGCAGTGATTGATTTCTAAATTGGAAAGTGGCTGAAATGAAAACCTGCAGCCACTGTGGCCATCCATGATCAGAGTTTGTGATATCCCAACTGTAAGTAGTATTGGAAAAGTCTAGTCGGATTTATTTTTGGCATTTAAATACTTTTTCTTGTCTGAATCTAACAAACTGGAGCAATGGAACAAATGATATGATGTTGTCTTCAATGTTATGAGTCTGAATTCGGACATGGCCTCTTTTAGAAGCTGTTAGATTTTCATTACATGAGTAATTTCCATGTTGCACAGTACAGTTCTGAAAAGAGCCAAACCAGACACACTGTTTACAGCTCACTGTCTCATGGGTCAAGACAAATGTTTTTGTGAACAAATGACTCAGCATCGATTTATATATCAAACTTCCCTAACATAAATATTTGTCACACAATACTGTAAGGTCAGTAATAAAGCAGCAAAAAAAGAAAAGTGAAGGAAGTATAAAGCAAGAATAAAACAGTTTAGTGAAATTAATTATTTCTGAAGACAGCAAGGAGCAGTGTAGTGGCACAGTGGCTCACGGCTCCTTGGCTTGAATCCCAGGTCTGCTTACGTCTGTGTGCACTTTGCACATACTTCTTGTCTTCTACCTAAGGTTTTCTCCAGGCACTCAGATGTTCTTTCATATCTCAAAGATGTGTAGATGTGTAGTTTATGTTATCTGGTAACTCTAAATTGTTCAGGTACGAGCAAATGTGCATTAATGTGTTCCGTAACTTGTTCTTGCCTTGTGTTCAGTGCACCCCCTTAAATTTCAGTACAGACATCATAACACTAATGCAAGCAAATCACCTTAACAGATTTCACAGAAAAAATAAGGAAAACACAAAACTGGAAGGCACCTGGCTTGAATGTCGTTTGCAATTTCTAGTGTAAGAAGTTCACCACTCTGCACCCGGTATTTGCTGATAAATTGGCATACATTATACACAACCCACAAGAGATACCTCAGTTTTTGAGAGCAGGCATCACATTCATGAAACCCAAGTCAAAGTACACCAGAGGCCCCCAAAAACTACAAACTTATCACCTGCCTGTCTACACTTTACAAACAAACAAAACCTGCACACACACCACAAATAATGATATACTTACAGAACAACAAAATGGCTGCTGAAGGCAACACATGGGTTGCAAGGGACGGCTCACAATTGACTCTGTGATACTCAAGCAGACATACAGAAAATATATAATCCTACCCACAGGATTCATTGACTGCACAATAATATAAATAGTGTAAAAAGTGTAATTACACTTTTACAAAATACACCCTGTACTCATACTCTGCCTATAAACAAGTAATGAGACACTGGAGAACAACACTACATGTAGATATCAACAACACATCAATACACACAAACTCAATACAATACCATGGTACATCTTCCTGGGAGACTAAATTAGCCCTCTCTGGGTCTTACTCACTCTCAACTCATTATCAAACAGATTAAACAACACACAATATGGATACAAAACCAACAATACACCCTATCACATCTATTCTGTATGAAAGACATACAGATATATAATGGAACAAACAAACAATTACAACAGTTACTAAAAATAATCCAAGCATATTCACAAAGCATACATATGGAGTTTGGACTTCACAAATGTAAAGCAATTAATGTAGAAAAGGGACTCTTTGCAGAAGGTGGGTATACCCTTCAAAATGGAAATGGAATCTAGGCCATGGCAGATGCTGAACTACACAAATACTTGTACCTTAGGTTCCAAGAGGAGAAACTTATACAACACAAATTAAATATAGTCTTACACAAAAATACTCAAAAAAGCTACGTGTGCACCACACAATTAAAGCCATCAATACATACCCCATACCTTCTTCTTCTTCTTTCAGCTACTCCTGTTAAGGGTTGCCACAGTGGATCATCTTGTTCCATATCTTCCTGTCTTTTGCATCTTTCTCTGTCACACCCATCACCTGCATGTCCTCTCTCACCACATCCATAAACTTTCTCTTAGGCCATTCTCTTTTCCTCTTGCCTGGCGGCTCCATCCTTAACATCCTTTTTCCAATATACCCAGCATCTCTCCTCTGCACATGCCCAAACCAACACAATCTCACCTATCTGACTTTGTCCCCCAACCATCCAACCTGAGCTGACCCTCTAATGTACTTATTTCTAATCCTGTCCATCCTCATCACACCCAATGCAAATCTTAGCATCTTTAACTCTGCCACCTCCAGCTCTGTCTCCTGCTTTCTGGTCAGTGCCACCGTCTCCAACCCATATAACATAGCTGGTCTCACTACCATCCTATAGACCTTCCCTTTCACTCTTGCTGATTCCCGTCTGTCACAAATTAGTCCTGATACTCTTCTCCACCCATTCCACCCTGCCTGCACTCTCTTTTTCACCTCTCTTCCACAATCCTCATTACTCTGTACTGTTGATCCCAAGTACTGTATTTAAACTCATCCACTTTCACCAACTCTACTCCTTGCATCCTCACCATTTCACTGATATCCCTCTCATTTACACACATGTATTCTGTCTTGTTCCTACTGACCTTCATTCCTGTCCTCTCTAGAGCATATCTCCACCTGTTCAGGGTCTCCTCAATCTGCTCCCAACTATCGCTACAGATCACAATGTCATTAGCAAATATCATAGTCCAAGGGGACTCTTGTCTAATCTCATCTGTCAACCTGTTCATCAACATTGCAAATAATAAAGGACTCAGAGTCGATCCCTGATGTAATCCCACCTTCACCTTCAATGCATCTGTCACTCCTACCGCAGACCTCACCACTGTCACACTTCCCTCGTACATATCCTGTACAACTCTTACGTACTTCTCTGCCACTTCCAACTTCTTCATAAATTCTTAAATTTAAATTCTTTTTAAAATATGTATTCACCACAGCCATTCCCATCCTTTTCACAAAATCCACTATCATCTGACCTTCTTCATTCCTTTCTTTGACACCATACCTACCCATCACCTCCTCATCTACTCTGTTCTCTTCACCAACATGTCCATTGAAATCCACTCCAATCACCACTTTCTGTCCCTTGGGTACACTGTTCATCACTTCATCTAACTGACTCCAGAAATCTTCTTTCTCATCCATCGCACACCCAACTTGCGGGGCATATGCACTGACAACATTCATCATCACACTTCCAATTTCCAGCTTCATAATCATCACTCTGTCTGACACTCTTTTCACCTCCAAAACACTCTTCACATACTGTTCCTTCAGAATAACTCCTACCCCATTTCTCCTCCCATCCACACTATGATAGAAAAATTTGAATTTACCTCCGATCCACCTGGTCGTACTCCTCTTCCATTTAGTCTCTTGCACGCGCAATATATCAACCTTCCTTCTCTCCATCATATTGGCTAACTCTCTAACCTTACCAGTCATACTATAAACATTCAAAGTTCCTACCCTCAGTTCCACTCTCTTTACCTTCCTCCTCTCCTCCTCCTTCTTCTTCTTCAGCCAACAGTAGCCCAATTTCTGCCAACACCCTGTTGGCTAACAATAGTGGTGACGACCGTTGTTAACTCGGGACTCGACCAATCCAGTATGGAAATTTGTATTGTTGTCTGCATATTGATCTCTCAAAATTTTACACCTGATGCCCTTCCTGATGTAACCTATCTGGGCTTTGGAGCGCCACGAAGAATCACACTTGTGCATTCCCTGTGGCTGGGTTAATACATACACCATACCAATACTCACGTATTCCTTCTGAGTTATACATTGGTCACAAACAGACCTACAACACCTCCAAAGGCAAACACAAACACACAGGAAAACAAACAAACATAGGTAGGAAGGGATTATGCTGATATAATTAATTTACACAACACACGGATTAATAATATAAGAAAATTCTCCCACACAAAAAGCATACATCAACACTACACAAAGAAATAGTCCATGCAGACACAAACTACACACCACGTACCTACATACTATGGACAATATCACAGAGGACATAACAACAATACAACTTAAAACAGTAGCATGGACCCATTAAACATCGCATGGCAGACATCCTCATGAACTTGACCAGCTTGTGTGGATAAGATTGTGTCAAATATCTGTCTATGCTGTGGTGATCTGTTTCATGAGACAGAAGGGTTTATGCTGGCCATACAAGATCAAGTCATAAAGAAGAGAAACTACAGAAACTAAATCTTTAAAGATGCTAACATTGAAGACAGTACCTGCAGATACTGCCACAACAAACACAATCAGATGACAAATATTATACATCAATAACTGGCACTACAACACAAACTAGTAGACATATACAAACCAGATTATAAGTACAGCACCACCATAGTACTGTTAAAATTCACATGTAAACTATACTGGGGCAAAACAATAATGACAAGCAACATTTTCCACCATAACAGGTCAGACATAACACTGCTATACAAACAAAATAAAAATACACTGACAATAAATAAACTTACAAAATAAACACACAAATAAATTCCAAAGCACACAGAACTGACAGAAGATATATACTGCTTATGGACAATGTACAAGGTGGTAATTGTGCCCATTGTTTTGCTCACCACTGGTGTCATCTAGATACTGTACTCTACACAAATGCCTACAGACATTACATATAAACTAATACACATGCATAAAAGTACAGAAAGCAGCCATTTCAGATACATGTTACATAGTTCAGAAGTTCCTTAACACCTACATAATTCTCTAAAACATATGCACATTTTGGTTGTGCAAGATACGACAACCGATCCCAAGAAATATTGGAGTGCCAGCCAGGTCACCCTGTATAATAGAAAATGAAAGCTTCTGACAAAAGCAGCTGCCATAACCAGGGAGAGCTAGCTACTACAGCGATCAGGTCGGGTTCAGAGCTTTGTTTCTCTTGAGTGTCGGTCCAGAATGAGACTCCACCTTCTGTGCTCAGCTTTGGAGTCCTCTGACTAGAAGGGACAGAGTCAGTTGTTCTCACTGGGCATTTTCTCCTGGCTGTGAGAACAGAAAGAGATGATACCATTAGTGACAGCACCCCTTCTTGTCCTGGGGTGGGATTGCTTACCCAAGATGAGTCAGGAGGGTGATCCATGGACACACATGCGTGACATTGTATAAACACACAACATAAAACTGCCCTATACCTTGGCCTGGACCCAATATAAGCAGTAGTAATGTACTGTTTGTACCACCTTCACATGTGCATGCTCATTCACACTTGGGGCAATGACCATTATGTGCATATTGATTTGCATGAATGTAGCATGCTTTTGAAATGACCTAATGTTGAGTGTTGGGAAAATGTATACATCTGTGTACATATCACACATTGTAAGTTTGGTGCAAATTTTGAGAAATGGTTAGTTGTGATGTACCTAAATCATCACTATTGCAAAACTGCATTTTCCCTTTGGCGCAAAAACATGTTACCAGCATGTTCATTTTCGCTAGGAGCATACGGCATCTCCATGCAGATGGAGAAGTGATGTACAAGGTTTGTTAAAAATATTGTTCCATCTTTGTCAAACTAATATCTTTTTATAAGTTCATTGTTGTTGTCCAGTATTTCCAGAACATTTTGCCTTCCTCAGGATGTGCGTGATGATCTCTGGGTGAACACTATCTTCTGGCAGCTCCTAGTGAGTTAGAACAACTCATGAGCTCTCCTAAATCCTGAAATTAGGAGTAGATTCCTAAATAAAGAAAACTGACAAAATGATTTTACTCCTACCCTGAAGAGTAGGACCAAGCTTGCATCACTCAACTTTTTGAGCAAGTTAGGACTATTTTCCAACTCTGCAACACTCGATAAATACAGATAATGGACACTGATTTGGACTCTCCAGAACTTTAATGTATTTTTTAAGCAATTCCAATGTAGTTTTGGCTTTATGCTTGTCTTGCTAGAAATCAAATCCTCTCCCTAGTCACAGGTTTTTTGTAAAGTGCTTCAGGTTTTCCTCAAGGTTTTCCTTATATTTTGCTACATTCATTTTACCCTCTACTCTCAAAAGACTTCAAGGGTCTGCTACAGAGAAGCATGCAGCCAGCATTATGCTTTATAGTGAAGATTGTGTGTTTTGATAAGGTGCCATTTTTTGCTTGCACCAAACTTTGGGTTTACTCCAATAACCAAAAGCTCAATTTTGGTTTCATCAGACCACAGAACCTTCTTTCAACTGACTTCATAGTCTCCCAAGTGACTTCTGGTTAAGTCTAGCGGAGATGTCATGTGCATTTTTTTCCAGTGGCTTTGTCTTTGTCACTCTCCTATTAAGCTATGATTGGTGAGGAACTCAGACACAGTGATTGCTCTATGCAGTCTCTCCAATCTTTCAAATGTAGTATGTAAATCCTTCAGAGTTCTCGTAGGTTTCTTGGTGGTCTTTTTTGATTTTCATAAAGCATTGAGCTACCCTGTGGGGCATCCTGAGAATATGCAGAATACCCCCAAAGTTGCTGGTTGTCATGGTCAACCTGCAGAGTGAAGGCAGAACCTCTGCGTTTTTCCCAGTTGATGCTGGGGTTCGTCAGAGGTGTGTTCTTGGTCCTACTCTGCTCAATGCTTGTGTGGATTGAGCATTGGGAAGGGTCATGGGGTTCAGTGGCTGTGGGGTGTCTGTTAGTGAAGATAGATTCACTGATTTTGACTTTGCTGGTGATGCTGTGATCTTCATAGAGTCATTGGAGGCTCTGATTGGGACTCTTGAGAGACTAAGTGAGGAGTCTGAGTGTCTGGGCTTGTTGATGTCCTGGATTAAAACCAAGATCCAGGCCTTTAATGACCTCTTGGGCACAGCCATCAGCAGTGTGCCTGTCTGTGGAGAGAGTGTCCACCTCATCGAGAGGTTTACTTACCTCAACAGTGACATTCACATCTCTGGTGACTCTTCCTATGAAGTCAGTTGATTACAAGTGTGGAATTTGTATTTGGAAGCTGCCATTGTCACTCTCAATATGAGGTCCAAAGAGCTACAAGTAAAAAAATGGTCGCTCATTAGGCTGAGAAAACAAAACTCACCCATCAGAGAAAGATCGCATAAACACCAGAAGTGGTCAAATCAATCATTTGGTACAATTCTTAAAAAGAAGGAACACACTGGTGAATGCAGCAACATCAAAAGGTCTGGAAAACCACAGAAGACATCTGTGCTAGATGATCGCAGAATTCTTTCTTTGGTGAAGAAGAACCCATTCGCAACATTTAACCAAAAGCCAAGAACACTCTCTGGGAGGTTGACCTATCATTGCCAATGTCCACAATCAAGAGAAGACTTCATGAAAGTAAAGACAGAGGGTTTACCACAAGGTGCAAACCACTGGTAAACCTCAAGCATAGTAAAGGTAGATTAGACTTTGCCAGAAAACATTTTTAAAAGCCTGTCCAGTTCTGGAACAATTTTCTTTGAACAAAGGAAACTAAGATCAATATATACCAGAATGTTGGAAAGAGAAGAAATGGCTCATGATCCAATGGATATCACATCATCTGTGAAACATGTTGGAGGCAGTGTTAAAGTATCATCATGCATGGACGCAAAAGGAAGTCAGCCACTAGTGTTTATTGATGATATGACTGTTGGCAGAAGTATCACATTGAATTCATGTACAGGGTTATACTATCTGCTCAGATTCGAGCAAATGCTGCATAACTGATAGGACGACACTTCACAGTACAGATGGACAATAATCCAAAACATACTTCAACAGCAAACCAAGTGCTTTCCAAGACAAATTAGTGGAATATTCTTCAAAAGCCAAGTCAATCAATTGACCTCAACCCAACTGGACATGCATTTCACTTGCTGAAGACAAAACTGATGGCAGAAAGTCCAACAAACAAACAGCACCTGAAGACAGCTTCAGTAAAGGCCTGGCAAAGTATCATTAGCGTGGAAACCCAGCACTTGGAGATGGCCATGGCTCCAGACTTCAGGCAGTCATTGACTGTAAAGGATTTTCAAGTATTGAAAATGATCGTTATGTTTATGATTATGCTAGTTTGTCCAAATACTGTATACATGTTTAAAAATGGGCACCACGGTGGCACAGTGGTAGCACTGCTGCCTCGCAGTAAGGAGACCTATGTTCGCTTCCTGAGTCCTCCCTGCGTGGAGTTTGCATGTTCTCCCCGTGTCTGCGTGGGTTTTCTCCGGGTGCTCTGGTTTCCTCCCACGATCCAAAGACATACAGGTTAGGTGCATTGGCAATTCTAAATTGTCCCTAGTGTGTGCTTGGTGTGGGTGTGTGTGTGTGTGCCCTGCAGTGGGCTGGCGCCCTGCCCAGGGTTTTTTTCCTGCCTTGCGCCCTGTGTTGGCTGGGATTGGCTCCAGCACACCCCCGTGACCCTGTAGTTAGGATATAGTGGGTTGGATAATGGATGGATGGATATTTAAAAATGTATGTGTTTTCTAAACAGTTCATATAAAATTTTTGTTAAACCCCTTGAATCAGCGCTGAAAGTTTATACTTCAATCACATCTTCATTGTTTTTTTTCAAATCTATTGTGGGGTATACAGAGCCATAATTCTGAAAATTGTGTTGGTGTCATAATACTTATGGATATAACTGTAAGTTAGAATTCCTTCCTGACACCAGCCATCTTCTGGAAAGCATTCAAAAACATATCATATATATTCACTTTGAACTAGCAAAGGTTTCTATTTCAGAAAACGTGCCTACCATGTTTCTGAGGCATGCTTGTCACAACAAAAGAAAACTGAAAAATAATACAAATTTTCAGACATTCTTGGATCTGTTTTCTCGAGGCACTGATACTTTTCTTCCTGCTTGCAGCAGCTGTCGTAAGTGGAATTACGACAACCCAATGCCAATCCAGCCCCCTTTCCCCCCAGCCTATTACATACTGTACTATTTAACATAGTTTACAGAGTGAGATGCATAACAAATGTCAGAGTGATGAAAAAAGCATGTAGTCAGTTGTTCTTTGTACAAATAACAATAAATCTAAGCTGAATTGACTACTACTGGATTGTATTTTTAATAAAAGTCTTAGATTTAACAGGTCTGCAAAATTAAACTCATAAAAATTCTTGTCAAGTTATTTTTATTTGCATTCATGAACACAATAAAAAATATAATTAGAATGTTTCCATCATGTCATATGTAAGAACAAAAATTGAAAAAAAAAAATTAAGATTTCCACAACTTATTCAAGTGACAATATTGTTCTAAATCAATTTAACATAAACAAATTTAGTCAAACTAATTTTTTTAGACATATATGTAAAGACATAATAAAAAAGGCATATTCATTGGCTTTCATATAACTTCTCTAGTTGTTTTCACTTTGTAGTTTTTTTGATCCAAAACTCTGTTTGGTGGCCTGTTATTGGTACGTTGTCTCCAAAAATTGAACCTTGAGACTCAAGTTGCCATCCAGTTCCTTATACTTGACTACTAATTTCTCAAAATTTCTTTATAATTTGGATCTTTATTTTTATCTAAAAACACTTTATTGAATTATACTCAAGCTTCTTGTTGTAGATCGTTCATAGCAAAATCAAATTCTGCAACAGAAATAAGTTTTCTAATATCAGGCCTGGTAACAATACTATTTCTTGAACCTCTTTGTCTATTTAGGCTTAGACAAATGTTTGGCACAAATCCATAAAACAGGCTCCATCTTTTGGTAAGGTTATGATAAACTGCTTCATTAAACCAGGCTTAATATGAAGAAGTAGTAGCAGCACTTTATCTGGATCCACCATGCTGACATCAATGAAGATTTGGGCACTAAGATGAAGCCTTTTTCTAGCAGGCCATTCTTTCTGAACCCAATGTCAGTTACTTGCTCTACTGTCCCACTCACAGAAAAAACATGGGAATTGTGAATGCCCTGACGTCTGACCCAGTAAAATACACAGAACTATATGAAGCAAAGGTGCTCAATGAAGTTGAAAATTCTTAAATAAATAATACTTTGCTTTAAATATTGATTTTAATATTATAAAATATTAAATTCAGAAAATTTATCATTAAAATAAAATATTGATATTTAATTACCATAATTATTTTGCAAAAACAACAAAACGCTGTACAGCTAAAAATGTTTTAAGTAATGGAGAAAAATGGTTTTCATATTTGAATTTAATACACAAAAAATAAATAAAAATCACATGAAATAATCAAAACAAATTTTTCAGTGTTTACCATTTTTTGAACACCAACGTTTCCGTGGCATGTCTTCCAAACACATGATAAGACACAAAAGAAAACAAAATGCTTTGATAGAGCATATTGAAGCATCCCAAATTAATTATCCATTTTTTTAATGCTGGATTAGTCGCTCTTGCTGGCAATAAACCAACTTAGCATAATGTTTTTAAATAAATAAATTCACTGACACCGATACCAATCACTCCATAAATACACAGCAAGAACATGCAAACTCCATGTAGGACCTGATATTGTGAGGTGGTAATGATAGCTTTGCGCTACCATTCTGCATTCATTAAAACATCTGTAGTAAGCTTTCTAGACATCAGCCTAATTAAATATAGATCAATCGGCATTGTAAAAAATCCCAAGTGTGTGTATGGGAGTCTGTGTTTACTATGTGATGGACCGGCGCCCAGTCCAGGGATCCCGCTTTGCACCCTAATGATTACTGGGATAGGCTCCAGCTGCCCTACAACCCTGCCCTGGATACATGGGTAAAGAAGATAAATGAATGGATGGATTATTATTATTATTTTGCATATAAATAATAACAATACTACAACTAACACTAATAATAATAATAACTTAATATATTTGAGGGTAGCTTGGCACAGTGGTAGTGCACATAGATAAATACTCGGTAACATTTTTGGCTTTATAATAGGATGCCAGTGCACATAAGCTCTATTATAAAACACAAGAAAGGACTAGTTGTTTTAAAACATTATAAAATATACATTACTTTAGAGTGCAATTTCATGTGGCAAAGTAAATAATACAGTGATTGAGAAGAAATAACTAAACTTATCCTTTAAACTGCTGCTGTTGCATGATTCTGCAAGACATATTAAGACCAAAGACTTGGCAGTAATTAACTTTACAATTGTCATGTTTTTGATGATATTAAAAAATACATACATATTACTGATAATGTTATTTTTGGGACCATAGCTTTTATTTCAGTATATTTCTTCATTTTGTCAATAATTTTCCAATCTTATCTCTCTGTTATAATAAAATAATCCTTTGACGAGACAAGACTTTTTGGAAGACAAGACTTTTTGTAAGATTTTTTCAAGTCCCAATAGTTGAGACTTTGGCCATGAGATTTTTTCAAGTCCCACCCTCCTCTCAACCATATTCAACCACGCACACAGTAATCTCACCTCTCATTTGTGTAAATGCTTTTGACAGTCACATTTTCTGCTCTCTCAGCTATTATAAATTTTAACATTTTCCTCACTTTAAGTTTACAATTAAAGAAGATGTATTATGTCCAAATCCTACTAAAGAATTTAATCATGAAGGGTTATCAACAGAAAAAATGAAAATACGGGCAATCCTAGCAGCGACAAACGATGAAGTCAAACGAATTAAAGGCAAAAATGTCGAACGGTCACATGGCAAATTGGTTAAATGCGTATCAACAGACTATGCTGAAACAGTTGGTGGTGATCCTGCGGAAGATGAAAACGTCAATTTACAATATCCCAAAGAATAACTACAACCATTAACACCATCCAGTCTTCCACAGCACGAACTACTGTAGAAATAAGGATATGTCCAAGAAAGGTAATGTAGTAAATATTCCGCGGATAACATTACACAACAAAGGAGATCTTGATATGCCATTCATATTAAAACGTTAACGGTTTCCTGTTAGAGTAGCTTTTGCAAAGACGATTAACAAATCTCTGAGCCAAACATTTGAAAAAGTAATTTTATTTAATAGAGAGAAAGAAATGAAATTTACTAACAGGCAGTTATATATTGTGTGAAAGAATAAACACACAGAAACTCAGGTTAAGAGTTGGGGATCCTTCCTGTATACTGGGTGTAGTGTCCAGTACAAAATATAGGTCAAAGTCAAAGTAAAACATTTGACAAAATAAAGCTCTCTCTTTGGTTCTTATATACATAACAAATCACTTCCAGTTCCAACATTCGTTTGATCTCTAGTTCTACTTCATTCTGTTTTGCCTCCAGGAGGCGATAGGGGCGTTCCCTGACGACCACCCTGGGATCTGTAAAAATGTCATGCTTAATCAGTGAAATCCGTCCTGGGGCCTCATGTATAAACGGTGCGTACGCACAGAAATGTTGCGTACGAACCTTTCCACACTCAAATCGCGATGTATAAAACCTAAACTTGGCGTAAAGCCACGCACATTTCCACGGTAACTCATTCCTTGGCGTACGCAATTTATCCGCCCGGTTTTGCAGACTGGCGGCACCCAGTGTCAAAGCAGTGCTACTGTTCCTGTGTGATCACCCTTTCTTTCTTAAATCCACATTCCTGGCGCGGCTTTATAAATACACTGAAATTAACTGCATATTGTTTATTAGTGTAATGCATCTGATTGTAATTAACCTGTAGCAATATAATGGTCCAGGGAATAGCCATAGTATTCCAAATACCATAACTGCTTTAGCGTTGTAACTCTCACTGCATGTTCTTTCAGCTGATCCCGTTAAGGGTTGCCACAGCAGATCATCTTTTTCCACATTACTCTCACTGCACCACTCATAGTATTTATATCACTGTATCTGAGTGGGAAATCACAGCAGCAGCTGATTGGAAAGAGAATTATTGGTACACAGCATGAAGCAGATGCTGCCTGAGCCACAGCAAATGCTTTAGAGACATCCCTGTACGGACCTCGCGGTTTAGAAACAGTTTCATCCCAAGAACTCTAAACGCACTAAATCAGTCCATCAAGTGCTCCTTGTAGAACTGTTTGTACTTATAAGTACAATTACCCCACTGTAAACTTGCACTACAGTTATAATATTGCACAACCTGCGCCACTTTATAAAGCGCGTATTTACATGTGATGACGGTATTCATTTCTAAGACGAAATGTAGCAAAACATGTTGATTATATTATACAGATAAAACTTTAACTTCATTTAAATAATCTGTATTGTTAATAATTAAACATGTGAGGACACGGTGCCGCAGCGCTAGCTAGTTCAGTAATTGTTCCTGCCTTGCGCTGTATTCTTGCTGGTGCTGACGCGACACTGGAAAGAGAGACGGATATAATAATTAAACACGTACTACTAAGATATTTCAATGTTCCTTAAAAGTTTTGAAGAATCGAAGTTCTAAGCTTACAGATGGCTTCACGTCTATTACATAGCTTATTGTGTGGCGATTGAGTTTTTGGAGAAAGAAAAGTAAGGACAGTAATTGGAGGTTAGTACGTTTGAAAGAGACAGTACTGCTGTGCTAAATTATTTCATTGAAGGTTGCGCATGGCGTAACAAGCCTCTTGCGTGAGACATGAACAAGCACTGCACCACCGTGTTCCCATGTTTAGTAACATGCTTTCATTCCTATCATCATGAAAAAGATATCACGTATACATCTCAGTATTTTAATTATTCAGAGAGCTGTAATATCACGAATGTAATGGATTATGTGTCCTGTCGGAGAAAGAGAAAGCTCGTTTAAAAAGCAGGTAGTGATTCATACACATAGAGCACATAGAAGATCAAATACAGAACAAAGCATTTAACATGCCACTTTAGTTACAATGGGATTTGAGAAACTAGTAAATTAAACGATTTTAAGATGAAGTTTATGATGTTCTACTTTAATGGCAAAATAAACTACGTGATTAAAGTGGAAATTTCGAGATTTAAGTTGACATTTCATGCTTTTTTCCCCACTGTGTGCCTTTTTTTTGTCTGTACCCTAATAAGCTTTCATATGACACTCAGACGGTGGGCTACGACTCGCTTTTTCACGGCGACTTTGATATGTGATTTCTTTTTTATTTCGGGCACTGTGCGACTTTGTGAAGTTGAGCCTTCGAGTTTCTCCGACACTCTGTCACTCGATCAGCTTCCTTTTGTTGATTATACCACTGTTTAAACCAACAAATAGTACGTTTTTCCTTTGCCTCCACTTGGTATTCGCTGAAATTCTTATATTTTCTCCCGTGCTTTTCCCATTGTCTTTTCACAGAAGGCTATTTATATTGATTTGCATATTCAAAGAGGCGTAATTCTGAGAGGAGTTGGGGCGGGACAGAAGGCGCGTGCACGTGCGTTACTTTTCACGCAAATCGGGATTTATGTAGTAGAAGAACGTGAAAGTATGCGTGCGCACAGATTCCTGCATCTGGATTTTTCTGTGTGTACGCACAATCCCACTTTTGTGCTTACGCCATGTTATAGTGTGAGTTCTACGCACGGCGTTATACATGAGGCCCCTGGTAGTTTTGAATGTAAAGTGGGAATGAGAACCATTACTCGCTCTCCCAGGAGAAATTCTCTGAAAGCTGAGTTTTTGTTATAATGCCAGGCTTGCACTGATTGAGCCTTATCCATATGTTCTTTTAGTATAGGTCTAATTTTCACTAATCTATCGCGTAAGTATTGCGCGATATATTCCAGAATATATGTGGATGGGAGTGCCTCTCCTTCCCATCGTTCTTTTAGCATATCTAATATACCTCGGGGCTGGTGCCCGTACAATAACTCAAATGGGGAAAACCCTGTATAGGCTTATGGCACTTCCCGGTATGCAAAAAGAATGAGGGGGAGTAGCTTGTCCCAGTCCCTCCCATCTTCGCTAACTACGTTGCGCAGCATCTGTTTCAAGTTCTGATTGAATCTTTCTACCAATCCGTCAGTTTGGAGATGATAGACAGCGGTGTTCAGATGCTTACTACGGAGAAACCTGGCGACCTCCCTGAACGTCTCCGAAGTGAAGGGAGTTCCCTGGCCTGTAAGGGCTTCTTTTGGGATTGCCACTCTTGCAAATACCCCGATAAATTCCCAAGCGATATTGTTTGTAGCCGGGCGCAGGGGAAACGGCCTCTGGATAGCGAGTAGCATAATCTACGAAGACCAGGATGTATTTATGTCCTTTAGTCGAGGGTTCTAAGGGTCCAACGAGATCAATCCCAATCTGTTCAAAGGGGACTTCTATTAAGGGAAGAGGAATAAGAGGAGCACGGTGCCTCAGGGAAATCTGTCAAAGTTGACACTCGGGGCAGGAAGTGCAGAATCGATGAACCTCCTCGTTTATTCCAGGCCAAAAGAACCGGAGTTTAATCCTCTCTAGCATTTTCTCAGCCTCTAGGTGGGCACCTAGGAGGTGGGTATGTACCAGTTCACAAACCTCCCGCCAGTAAGTTTGTGGCACTAACAACAGGAACCTTATCTCTCCCTCGTGTTCCGCTACTTGGTATACCAGATCATATTTCAGTACAAAGTGGGGTCCCTGTGGGATGGGATCTCAAAGGGGTTGCCCTTCTACTGATACAATCACATTTCTAGCGAACTTTAAGGAATCATCATTCCATTGTTTTCTTTTAAAGGAGGACGTTCGCCTAAACTGATAGTGTAAGGTCGACAGAGGATCATCGCCGACCTCAAGGGGCAAGGTTTACGCACCCTCGACATCCCCAGAAGGTGTTTCCTCCTCTAGATCAGCTGTCATGCTGGGTGTCACCCTGCCTGCTGGACCCGCGGCATCACTCTGTCTTCCTACAGTACACGGCGTGGAGGGAGTCAAGGCCGGTGGAATCCCCATCCACTATAAGGCCCAACCTTTCTTTAGGTCTGGAAAAATCCTGACTGCATTTTCTTTGTGACCAATCCCGCCCTAGAATCACCGGAAAAGGACAGTTAGGAAACATTGCCACCAATAACGTTTTTGGTGTGCCTTCCCAAGTGATGACACAGTAAGTGGACCTGTAATGCCTGGTCTCCCCATGTATACAGGTTAAACTCATCATAGACTTTTTGGACTGTTGTGGTAGGATAAAATGTCCAGCAACAACAGACATGTTACTCCTGGTATCAAACATAGCGGTCACCCGGTGTCCATTCACTAATACCATTCCTGTGTTAGGAAGAGACAGGGGGTTCGACAAAGCACATTACCTTTCTCCCCTCACTCAGGTGCAGTCCATTGGCTCCGTAGAAAGGGGGCAGGTGGTTATGATGTGTCCCAGCTCCCCGCACTTGAAACAGCCGGGGATACTGGGAATTCTCTCTTTGAGTCTAGCCAGACGCTTGGGAGAGCGTCAGGCGGGCTCTGGGCTAGCGACACGTCCCTGTCGAGCTAAGCGAGCAGACTGCTCAGACCTCTCCGTCCGGGATGCCGCCTGATGGTGCTCTATGACTTCTATCAGTGTGTCTGTGTTGAAGTAGGACTCTCTTCAAACCCACTGGGCGAGATGGTCGGGCAGCGCAGTTACTAAAGCTTCGCACAAGATCTGCCCTACAACCTGCGTGCACTATTAATGTCAGGCCATAGCCACCTATCTATTTTGCCCCTAATTTCAAAGGCTTGCATTCCAAGCGGGTCGGTCTGAGTCAGACCTCTACTGCCTCCATTCCCTCGCCTGCTGGCTCGAGGTGATTCCATAGCGTCGTAATATTTCTAGCTTTAGACTGTCATATATAGTGGCATCCCTTTCGGGTAGGTTATGATAAGCCCGCTGCACCTCACCTTTTAGGTATGCTGTGAGTATGTTTGCCCTCTCCGACCTTGGCCAAAGGTTATGCACAGCGGTGCAATCAAAAACCAGTAAGAAGGATTCAATATCGTCCCCTTCCACTAAAGCAAATAGTGGAGGGGAGGGAGGTTGAGTGGCCTCCTGCTTTACCGCTTCTACAGCGGTGACTTGGGGTTCCTGTTTCCATCAACTGTGTACAGGTCTCTCCGAGCTGCAGTTTTAGCATCTCCAGTTCTGTCAGGATAGTTCCAAACACAGTATTGAGGTCCTGTTCTTCTGACATTGTTCGAACAGTCAATCCTGCTGGCTACACCAATCTGTGAAAGAATAAACACACAGAAACTCAGGTTAAGAGTTGGGGATCCTCCCCGTATACTGGGTGTAGCGTCCAGTACAAAATACAGGTCAAAATCAAAGTAAAACATTTGACAACATAAAGTTTTCTCTTCAGTTCTTATATACAAAAAGGAAGTGCAATTAATGGGGAGGAAGTGCAGGGGAGGCTGGAGCTGACATCAAATGTAGTGGCTGGAGATGATGTCAGGAGTGTGGTTGATGGACTGTAGTCATCGGGGCTGTCCGGAAAAATGGTGACTCCATGGAGCCAGCCGAGTAGTCTTTTGTGGGAACGGGACGTGATGACTGGTATGGCCATTTTATTCTGTTGTCTTTCTGTACAGTTAAGGAATGAAAAGCATTAGTACTTCATCTCATCCCTCTTGTTCTTTCACACGCAATTGAGCCTTTTGACAAAAATCAAAAATTCAATGCGATATTGATGAAAATTTAATTCAAAAATTGTTATTAATGAATTTTTACAGTAAAAGTGTATGTTTAAAATGTATTGGCGTGTTAATTTCAAAGCCAAACAGAATGAAATCATATTATCAACAAATAACTCTAACACAACATGAAACATAATTTACTTTCAAATTATTACATTTTGCTCTTTTTTAATATGGTTAATTACTCGCTGTAATGTAAAATAGTTCTAGTATGCATATGTAACTATTCCCATGAAAATAAAAATCTGTTTAAATTGTACAACCGCATCCCCATACGCAAGCATCAAAAATGCAAAGAGGCTAGCACGTAGTGCAGGCACAGGGGTTGGCGAGCGAAGCGAGCAGGGGGCAAAGCCCCCTAGTTAATAAATATAATGCTTTATTGTAGTACTAATGTGATCCAATCAAACTAGGCCCTTGTGACTTATGGTAGGTGTTTGTGACTAATTGGCATTTACTGCTCTCACTGTACAGCATAACTGCACCACTCTCCTGTGCCCAATGCAAAGCTCAGTACCACTCCTGCCTATCTAAGTTGGCTTAGCACCTTCTAATACTGTACACAGTTTAATCCGATTGTTCTTTTTTTCCAGTTGTGATTTCTGTGTTTCATGTTTTGAGCAAAGCAGACAATATAGACAGAGGTTATAAAAATCCAGTCTCACTGGTATAAAATAAAACTAAAGTAAAGCTTTTCTTCAAAACTTTTTTCCCCACTGGGAAGTGAAAAAATGGTGTGGGAGATTGCATGAAGCTGTCAGTCAGATTCTAGAATGTCTTGCTTCCACTCTCAGCCTCTACAGTAGATAATAAATATCTCATATTTTGAAAGTTGCTGTAGGGCATATGAGAAAATACAGGAGTCTCACATGCAATCTACAATGTCACGCCACCACTCAGAATATCTAATTGAACATCTGGAATTAATTGATTTTTTCCCTCTAGTTGCATAACACAATGTATTAACCCATTTTTAAACTTTCAATTCAATAACAGTGGAAGTGTTGAACATTCTGGGGAGATCGATATTACACTTTGTAGACAATCTGGATAATGTGGGTGTAGAAGTTGACTTGCTGAATTCAAATGTGACTTTAAGCATATCTGTAGTATTTTCTTACTGATAAATGCCAGAATAAGTATCTTTGTTGCATTGCTTATTTGATTGTTTTTCTTTTTTACTTTCTTCATATGACATTTACAGTGAATACAGAAAGTATTCAGAGCCCTTCACTTTCTGCATACTTTATGGTTTTGTAGATTTAATTTTAAATGGATACATTTGCTATTTTTGCCCTTCAGTCCACACTCAACAACCTATAATGACAATGTGTAAAATGTTTTCAGAAAGGTTTGCAAATTTATTAAAACTAAAAAACTTAAATCTCTCATTCATATAAGTTTTCAGACCCTTCATTCAATACTTTGTAGAAGTGCCTTTGGCCACAATTAGTCTTTACAAGCTTCACACACTTGGATTTGGGCAGTTAATCCCACTCTTTCTGGCAGATCCTCTCAAGTTCTGCAAGATTTATTGGGAGGAGTGTAAACTGCCATCTTCAGGTTTCCCCAGAGATATTCTATGGGGTTTAAGTCTGAGGTTTGGCAGAGTCTTCCCAAAGAGTTCCATTTTTGTCCTGCTCTCAGAGTCCATGCATGTATCCTTTTAGCCACTCTTTTTTACCAAGAAGGCCCTTCTTACCTGTTTACTCAATTTGGCTGGATGACCAATTCCAGGAAGATTCCTGGAGGATCCAAACTTCTTCCATTTTACAGTTATTGAGGCCACTTTAGGAATATTCAAAGCTTTAGAAATAATTTTATCCTCTTGACCTAATCTATGCCTCAACCCAACCACAGATGATGCACAAACCAGTGTTTCTCCATGCCGGTCCCAAGCCTGGTTAATGGGGAGGGTTACATCAGGAACGGCATCCGGTGTAAAATTTTGCCAAATCAGTATTCGGACAACAATACAAATTTCCATATTTGATCCATCGAGCCCTGGGTTAACAACGACCACCACCAGTACTGTTAGCCAACAGGGTGCTGGTGAAAATTTGGCTACTGTTGGTCGAAGAAGGAGAAGAAGAGGGGGAAGACATGTCCGGAGGAAGAAGGAGGACGTTGGAGATCAAGAAGAGGAAGAGAGTGAGGGCAGAGCCAAGGATCAAATGGTGGGCATTGAAAAAGGAAGACTACAAGGTTGAGTTTAGGGAGGAGGTAAGACAGGCACTGGTTGAAATTGAATAGTTACTAGACAGTTGGGAAACTACAACAGATGTAGTAAGGGTGACGGCAAGAAGGGTGCTTGGTGTGGCATCTGGACAGAGGAAGGAGGAAAAAGAAACCTAGGGGTGGAATGGGAAAGTACAGGAGAGTAAACAGAGGAAGAGGATGATGAAGAAGAAGTGGGATAGTCAGAGAGATGCAGAAAGTAGACAAGAGTACAAGGAGATAAAGCTCAAGGTGAAGAGAGAGGTGGCAAAGGCAAAAGAAAAGGCGTATGATGAGTTGTATGAGAGGCTGGAAACTAAGGATGGAGAAAAGGACCTGTACTGATTGATTAGATAGAGGGACCGAGCTGGGAAAGATGGGCAGCAGGTTAGGGTGATAAAGGATAAAGATGGAAACGTACTCACAAGCGAGGAGGGTGTGTTGAGCAGATGGAAAGAGTACTTTGAGAGGCTGATGAATGAAGAGAACAAGAGAGAGAGAAGGTTGGATGATGTGGAGACAGTGAATCAGGAAGTGCAACGGATTAGCAAGGAGGAAGTAAGGACAGCTAAGAAGAGGATGAAAAATGTAAAGGCTGTTGGTCCAGATGACATACCTGTAGAAGCATGGAGGTGTTTAGGACAGATGGCAGTGGAGTTTTTAACCAGATTGTTTAATGGAATCTTGGAATGTGAGAGAATGCCTGAGGATTGGAGAAGAGGTATACTGGTACCAATATTTAAAAATAAGGGAGATGTGCAGGACTGCAGTAACTACAGGGGGATAAATTTGATGAGCCACAGCATGAAGTTATGGGAAAGAGTAGTGGAAGTTAGGTTCAGAAGTGAGGTGATGATTAGTGAGCAGCAGTATGGTTTCATGCCAAGAAAGAGCACCACAGATGCAATGTTTGCTCTGAGGATGTTGATGGAGAAGTATAGAGAAGGCCAGAAGGAGTTGCATTGCGTTTTTGTGGACCTGGAGAAAGTATATGACAGGTTGCCTCGAGAGGAGCTGTGGTATTGTATGAGGAAGTCGGGAGTGGCAGAGAAGTATTTAAGAGTTGTACAGGATATGACAGTGGTGAGATCTGCTGTAGGAGTGACGGATGTACTGTATTCAACGTGGAGGTGGAATTACATCAGGGATCGGCTCTGAGCCCTTTCTTATTTGCAACAGTAATGGACAGGTTGGCAGATGAGATTAGACAGGAGTCCCCATGGACTATGATGTTTGCTGATGACATTGTGATCTGTAAATAGTCTGACAGTAGGGAGCAGGTTGAGGAGACACCAGAGAGATGGAGATAAGAACAAGACAGAATACATGTGTGTGAATGATAGGAAGGTCAATGGAATGGTAAGGATGCAAGGAGTAGAGTTGGCGAAGGTGAATGAGTTTAAATACTTGGGATGAACAGTGCAGAGTAATGGAGATTGTGGAAGAGAGCTGAAAAAGAGAGTGCAGGTAGGATGGAATGGATGGAGAAGAGTGTCAGGAGTAATTTGTGACAGACGGGTATAGCAGGAGTGAAAGGGAAGGTCTACAGGACGGTATTGAGACCAGCTTTGTTATATGGGTTGGAGACGGTGGCACTGACCAGAAAGCAGGAGACAGAGCTGGAGGTGGCAGAGTTAAAGATGCTAAGATTTGTATTGGGTGTGATGAGGATGGATAAGATTAGAAATGAGTACATTAGAGGGTCAGATGAAGTTGGACGTTTGGGAGACAAAGTTAGAGAGGCGAGATTGTGTTGGTTTGGACATGTGCAGAGAAGAGATGCTGAGTATATTGGGAGAAGGATGTTAAGGGTAGAGCTGCCAGGCAAGAGGAAAAAAGAGGAAGGCCTCAGAGGAGGTTTATGGATGTAGTTAGAGAGGTGGACATGCAGGTGATGGGTGTGACAGAACAACATGCAAAAGACAGGAAGATATGGATCAAGATGATCCGCTGTCGCAACTCCTAATGGGAGCAGCCGAAAGAAGAAGAGGAAGACCTAATCTATGCCTCACCACAATTTTATCGCAGAGATTTACAGAAAGTTCCTTGCACTTCATGTTTTTTTTTGTCCTGATATGCAGTGTGAATTGAAGGACATTATATACACAGGTGTGTGTCTTTCTAAACACTGTCCAATCAGTTCAATTTGCCACAGATGGACTCCAATCAAGTTATACACACATCTTAAAGATACAGTAATTAAAGCAAACAGGATTCACCTAACCACAATTTGGAGGGTCACTGGCAAAGGGTGTGAATGTTTATATAAATGGGAGGTTTCAGTTTTTGATTTAAAAAAATGCAAATCTTTTTTAAAGCATGTTATTATGGGTTATTGAGTATGGATTGATGGGCAAAAATGGCAAATGTATTCGTTTAAAATTAAATCTAAAACACATTAAAGTGGGAAGAAAGTGAAGAAGTCTGAATAATATATGATTCTGCTGTACTGTATGGAAGTATGTTTTCATATAAAAAATGGATTACAATAGAAAAAAACATGCTTTGATATCCCAAAAACACATTTTGGAAACATGTGCCTGTACCTGTGTGGGTGCCTGTGGACACTGTATTTTGAGAAAACTGAAATGAATGAATGTTAGCATTAAAAAGTGTACAGGTGATAGTCCAACCTAAATATTATATTTTTATGTGTTTCTTACACAATGTAGTTTTGTAGAAATGGCAAAGAAAAGAAATTTAATGTCATGTTTTCATGCAGAACAGAATTACTTTTTGAATTTAGGAAAGGAGTCTTGACCAATGATTGAGGTGGAAAGGTGGGTTTTCAGTTCACGTCTTTCTCGTGAAGAGAAAGTTTAAGATTTGTGCTGTTTATTCTGGCAGTAACTATTTAACAATATTTTAGCAAGGAAGCATGCATTTTGCACATTTTGAGCGTAAGACTAGTGTGGTAAATAATCAAGCCTTGACACAACAAAGAGGTTCAGGGCAGCCTCCTCACTTGAGAATTGGCTGCAAATGCAAGAAGGTTGAGAAAAATGGTCTTTACAGACAAGAGTCCAAAACAGAACTGAACAGGTTAGGAAACATGGTGGATATAAAGTTGAAAGCAGGAAGAGGAGGGATCTTGGGACTGCAGCTGGAAATGAGGTCATCAGGAGGTGGGCTCTTCTGATGTTATGGAAGTGACGTCTTCTGGGCCAGAACCAGAAGTGGCGTCTTCATGGGATTCGGGTGGAATTTCCCACATTTGGTCTGCAGGGAGATAAGAGAAAGGATTAATACACTCTGCCACCCCCTAGTCTGATCGGGAATGACCTTCTTTTGAGCCTGATAGTTGCCTCCCGTGTGCACATGTGTGATACTCGATAACTGATGTGTGGATTTTGTGACACGAGTAATATCAGTTTTTTTTTTGGTTTTTTTGCCATGAATGTTTTTCACATTGTTTACCATTGTACAACACTGGCCACTATTAGATTTTATTATATCATAAACTTTTTCTCTCTCCATTCAGCATGACACCATTAGATTAAAGTTTTACTTCTTCACCACTACAAACTACATGGGACAAGCAATATATACAGTTAAATAGATATCATTATTGGGTGGAGTATTCCTTTAATATTCAACATTTTTGAAGCTGATATCAACAACAGCTACACCACTGCTCAGAGATTCAATCTGGCATATGCATTTAAGACTTTGAAAGAAAGACTTTTGTGAATTTTAAGTACAATCCATAGTTTGAGCTTTCAGCTTTTAAAGTTCCAAATTTTCAAATGTAGTAGTGGCGTTTCATCTTGCATATCTTTTTTGTAATTTCATACTGTGTAAAATGCTCATGTTGTAACTATGGAGAAAATCATGCGCTAGCTTTGGCTTTAAAGGTATTGAAGAATATAAATAACCATTTATAAAGCCAGAAGAAAATTCTGTATTTTATAATAATTCAGGACGGTTCCCTGCTATCAAATTAGTACAAGTTAAAAGAAGCACTGTATTCAAGATAGACCCTTGGCATCTTTCCTGCTGCCAAAGACAAAGCTTAATTAAAAAAATTTAATTGTTGCAAAATATTGTTGTGGTCTTCATAATTTCTTCCTTTAATAACATTTCTTTTTTTTCTGCATTCAGAGACAAGCAGTTCTCATCCATCCATTCCTTTAACTCAATGACACGATTAATTAAGGACAACACCAGAGAAACATAATTTTGTCTAAAAGAAAGGTATAGTTGGTGACATCTGCAGGTAAGTAAGTTCTTTTTCAAATATACTGTAAATATAAGCTAAGCATGTGAAACTAGACAAATGTTCATTTTTCCAAGTTCAGGGTCAGTAGGCCACAGCTGATCACAGCAGAAACAGGCTTAAAGCGGGAGCCAACAATTTAGAGACACCAAATGAGCAAATACACATGTCTGGGATTTTCAAGGGAGAACAAAAATTTAATTCCTCAATAATATTTTTCTTTAGGGTTCAAAGATAATATATGTTTCATTTTGCACATTATTTTAAAAATTGAAGAATGGTCAGATACTCATACCTATATGAGAACACCCATTTCCTAAACACGCTTATTCCAGCTCAGGAAATTGACAAAATAATAATAATAATAATAATAATAATAATACATTTTATTTATACAAGGCGCCTTTCAGAGAACTCAAGGACACCGAACAAACAATAAATAAATAAAAGACACAATTATAAACAACTTAAAACATCAGAAAATCTAAAAATTAAAACCAAACAAAACCACTATAATCAGAAGGAAAAAGAAAAAGCCATTTTAAACAGATGTGTTTTAAGTTTACATTTGAAGGATGAATATGATTTGATATTTCAGAGATCTGCAGGTAATGAATTCCAGAGCTTGGGAGTAGAACGGCTGAAAGCTCTGCTCCCCATGGTGGTTAGATGGGCGGGAGGGACGGTCAGATGGGTGGAGGAAGAGGATTTAAGGTTACGGGATGGAATGGCAACATGAAGAGGGTCACACGGATATGGAGGGTCGAGGTTATGAATGGCCTTAAATGTTAATGCCAGAATCTTAAAATCAGTTCGAAACTTGATCGGGAGCCAATGAAGCTGCTGCAGTAATATGGTGAATAGATTGGGTTCGAGTGATGATACGTGCTGCAGAATTCTGGACTAACTGAAGCTTATGAAGAGATTTATTAGGGAGACCAAAGAGGAGTGAATTGCAGTAGTCCAGCCGAGAAATGACAAGACTATGAACAAGAATGGCAGTGGTATGAGGAGTGAGGGAGGGGCGAATGCGATTAATATTATGTAGGTAGAAGTAAGCAGACCGGGTGATGTTATTAATGTGACATTGGAAAGACAGAGCACTGTCGAGGATTACACCCAGACTCTTGACCTGAGATGATGGGGAAACAACAGAGTTATCAATAATAAGAGAAAGATTATTGGTTTTGGATAATGATGATTTTGAACCAATGAGGAGAACCTCAGTTTTGTCACTGTTTAATTTAAGAAAATTCGAAGAAAACCAGGATTTAA
This sequence comes from Erpetoichthys calabaricus, assembly GCF_900747795.2. NCBI lineage: Eukaryota > Metazoa > Chordata > Cladistia > Polypteriformes > Polypteridae > Erpetoichthys > Erpetoichthys calabaricus. Next base: position 35,562,226 of record NC_041405.2, read on the forward strand.
TTTCAGCAAAGCAGTCAATAAGCGAGGGTGGTGGAAAAGAGGAGGTGGGTTTACTAGCAAGGTAGAGCTGGGTGTCATCAGCATAACAGTGACAATTAATGTTATATTTGCAAAAAATATTGCCAAGGGGTAGAAGATAAATAATAAAAAGAAGAGGCCCCACGACAGAGCCCTGGGGCACACCAGAAGTAACAGCAGTGGGTTGGGATGTGAAGGTTTTAAGTTGTATGACCTGAGTGCAGCCTGAGAGGTAGGATCTAAACCAATCAAGTGGAGTGTGAGTAATGCCAATCAAAGATAATCTATTAAGGAGAGTGGTATGACAAATAGTATCAAAGGCAGCACTCAGATCAAGGAGGATGAGAATAGTGATTAGACCAGAGTCAGCAGCCATAAGGAGGTCATTGGTAATTTTAACAAGTGCCGTTTCTGTACTATTAAGAGGGCGAAAACCAGACTGGAACTCTTCTTATAGATTATTGTGAGATAAGTGGGTGTGAAGTTGGATGGCTACTATTTTTTCAAGAATTTTGGAGATAAAGGGCAAGTTAGAAATGGGGTGAAAATTATTGAAATTGGTAGGATCAGCACCAGGTTTTTTTAGTATTGGGTTTATAGCAGCAGTTTTAAAAGATGAGGGAATAATACCAGTAGTAAGAGAAGAGTGAATGATGGCAGAAATGAGAGGGACTAGAGAGGGGAGGCAGGCTTTAACCAGAACTGTAGGCAGGGGGTCCAGCTGACAAGTAGATGACTTGGGTTTGCAGATGACATCTGAGATTTCAGAGGAAGTGGGAAGCTGGAAAGAAGAGAAAGAGTGAATAGGCGAGTGTAGTTCAGAAGGAATACAGAGAGGATCTGGACCAAGGTGCTGATGTATCCTTTGGATTTTCTCATTGAAAAAAGACATAAGAGAATTACAGAAAGCAGTTGAGTAAAGGTGAGATGGTAAAGAGTCTGGAGGTTGTGTAACATTATTAAGTAAAGAAAACAGAGACATGGTGTTACCTGTATTACAAGTAATTAACTGAGTGTAATAATTAGATTTGGTTTGGGCTATACAATCCTTGTAATAGAGTACAGTAATCCCTCCTCCATCACGGGGGTTGCATTCCAGAGCCACCCGCAAAATAAGAAAATCCGCGAAGTAGAAACCATATGTTTATATGGTTATTTTTATATTGTCATGCTTGGGTCACTGTTTTGCGCAGAAACACAGGAGGTTGTAGAGAGACAGGAACGTTATTCAAACACTGCCAACAAACATTTGTCTCTTTTTCAAAAGTTTAAACTGTGCTCCATGACAAGACAGAGATGACAGTTCCGTCTCACAATTAAAAGAATGCAAACATATCTTCCTCTTCAAAGGAGTCAGGAACAGAGACTGTCATAAAGGCAGAGGAAAATCAATAGGGCTGTTTGGCTTTTAAGTATGCGAAGCACCGCGGCACAAACCTGTTGAAGGCGGCAGCTCACACCCCCTCCCTCAAGAGCACAGAAAGAGAGAGAGAGACAGAGAAAAACAAGCAAGCAAAAGTCAATACGTGCCCTTCGAGCTTTTAAGTATGCGAAGCACCGTGCAGCATGTCGTTTCAGGAAGCAGCTGCACAAAAGATAGCAACGTGAAGATAATCTTTCAGCATTTTTAGACTAGCGTCCGTATCGTCTAGGTGTGCGAACAGCCCCCCTGCTCAATCCCCCTACGTCAGGATCAGAGAAAGTCAGCGCAAGAGAAAGAGAAATGTAAGCTGGGTAGCTTCTCAGCCATCTGCCAATAGCGTCCCTTGTATGAAATCAACTGGGCAAACCAACTGAGGAAGCATGTACCAGAAATTAAAAGACCCATTGTCCGCAGAAACCCACGAAGCAGCGAAAAATCCGCGATATATATTTAAATATGCTTACATATAAAATCCGCGATGGAGTGAAGCCGCGAAAGGCAAAGCGCGATATAGCGAGGGATCACTGTAGATGATTTTTATACATCTCTTTGTGGACAAAGAGTCCGGATTTTTTATACAGCCTTTCAAGTTGCCTGCCCTTAGCTTTCAGAAGCCGAAGTTCAGGCGTAAACCAGGGGGCAGAAAAACAAAAAGGAACAGATCTGGTTTTTAGCGGAGCAAGAGAATTAAGAATACCATTAAGACAAGTGTTATAATATGAGACCAGTTCTATGGGAGTGGATAAATTATAAAAGTCTATTTGGTAATCAATTCTAGAAGACAGCAAATTCAAGTTAATATTCTTAATGTTATGAAAGGCTATGAGACGTGGAAGCTTAGGAACAGAAAAGGTAAGTTTGGCATTGAATTTAAGGAGAAAATGATCGGTTATAGTAAGTTCATCTGCTGTAAGATCGAAAGGAACAACACCAGAGCAGCAGATCGGGTCCAAGATATGTCCTTTACAATGGGTAGGAACATCAGTGTGCTGCTGGTATCCAAAACTCTCCAGGCAAGATAAAAAGTCTCTAGTGACAGGGATATTGATATTGTCCAGATGTATATTAAAATCCCCCAGCAAAATTATATTTGGAGTAATTATAGATAAATGGGTAAGGAAGGTAGCAAGATCATTCAAAAAATTGTTGTTTGACTTAGGAGGACGGTAGACAGTTGCAATGATGGTAGGAACTGGCCCAGACAGTTGACACACAGTTGATTCAAAAGAGCTAACAGCAGGAGCAGGCAAAGGCAGGACTTTCCACTTCTCGTGATAAATTATCGCGACACCTCCTCTACGGCCGGAGGCACGGGGTTGACAAGTGTAAACAAACCCCGGGGGGGTGGTGCATTCATTAAGTTGTGAAAAGTCTTGAGGTTGCTGCCAAGTCTCAGTTAAACAGAGAAAGTCAAAATAGAAGCCCACCATACAATCATTTGTATAGGACCAATTTGGAGTTTCCAATCAACCTTTGGGTTTTGGCAGGAATTCAAAATACCCTGCAAAATGATCCAGACAACACAGGAAAGAGGTTTGGAGGCAGCCGCCTGTATACTTGGCTGCCAAATTGTTGCAAAGAGGTGGTTCAGATTGTTACAGATCAGTCCATAACAATAAAACAATCAGTATATAAAAACATGGCGTTTATATATGTGGCAGACTGGTAATGATGTCATCAAGTAGGAACTGGAAGTGACGTTCTCGGGGCCGGAAGTAGCATCTTGATAGCGGACCCGGAAAGTAATGTCATCGGACCCAAGCGGAATTTCCTGTGATCGGTCTGCTGATGGAAAAGAGCACGAATTAATGCATTCTGCCATCCCCTGGTTTGGCAAGGAATTACCTTCTTTTGAGCCTTTTAGTTGTCTCCCATGAACACGTGCGTGACAGTCCCTAGGAAAACCTTCTTAGACTCAAGGAGATAGTGGACACCTCACAGTAACCAACCAGACCAAGACTGAAAGTCAGTCTCTCTGAGCTGTAATGCACTAACCTTGACCACTACAGTGAAATGCTGGCCTGTGGGAGACCAGAATAAATGAAATTAAAGTTCTTTTGGGATTTGCATTGAATTGAATTCAACAGTCTATGCTGGTGGTGTTGGTGTAACAGTGTGGGAAGTGTTTTCTTTGCACACTTTGGGCCTCTTAATAGCAATCAATCATTGCTTGAATACTATGGATTGAGTATTGTTGTTGACCATGTATATCCCTTCATAGTCACAATTTACCCATCTTCTAATGGCTAATTCCAGCATGATAATACACAATGTGACAAAGCAAAAAAGTCTGAAACTGGTTTTATGAACATAACAGCATGTTCTTCAGCGGCCTTCCCAGGATCTGAATACAATAGAACACCTTTGAGATGTGGTAGAAGGGGAGATTGCGGTATGAATGTGCCACTGAGAAATCTGCAGAAATTGTATGATGCAATCATGTCAACATGGACCAGAATCTCAAAAGAATTTTTCCAACATGTTGTGGAATCCATGCCATGAAGGACTGAGGATATTTTGAGAGCAAAAGGAAGCCATACTAAGTATTAACACCATCTAGAATACTGACAAGTACATTCTTGCGAAGGAAAACATTATAGTCGATGATTTCCGGAAGACATTCTTTCATACGGTATAAAAACATTCCTCCATGATACTAGATGGCAGCAGTTATTTTATGCTGCTATACTGATGACTCTTCTAAAAGAGTCCATGCCACAAAGAACTTAGACTGTTTTGAAAGCAAAAGGAGGCCATTCCCAGTATTAGTATAGCATTCCTAATAACTTACCCAGTGAGGGTATTTTGTTATGTTTCCAGCAAGCACATAAATTGTTGGCAGTAGTTGGATCCACTGAAGTGGTGAGTGTCCTAACAGCCTTGTAATCCTAGCACAGACGTAAATATCACAATTCCTATAATATAGCCTGCAAGAGTTTTGTTTCTTTTGAAAGTCTGTAAGTGCCATGGAGGATGGACTGCGATGGAAGGTAAATTCTTGCCAGGCCAGGAAGACATAATGGAAGGACAAAATGAGAGGAGGTGCATCCCAGGAGGGGTGGTTATTGATTCTTATCCTAGTTGGAATAAAAGAATAATGGATGGACTTGGGGTTTCTGAACAGTTCATTCCCGAGTATGAGAGGAGACAGTGCTTCTCTGGTTTGGCCTCAGCTTGGACACTCGCAGGGTTGCCATGGAATTGTAGTTTTCAAAGGGTGACTCTGTCAGGGTCCTTGGGTGCTGCCAGGGTGTACTGTTGGGAACACACCTCCCCGATTTGGGAAGTTTCCATATGATTTGGAAGTGCTTACGTTATGTGAGTTTGTGGCTCCGGAAGTACTCCCTAGTCCATCATAAAAAGAAGCCATCTTGTTCAGAAGTGGAGTCAGAGTCAGGAGGCAGAGGGCAAAACTCAACTGGAGAAATGGAGGAAGGTATTGTGGATTAGAGATTGTGGTGTGGACATTGGAAAAGGTATTGTGGATAAAAAACTATTTATTGGCACCTATGACTATCTTGGTGTGGTTGTGCCTGGGGTTTTGGGGCTCGTTGGTGACCCCTGGAGATCATAGACCCCAAGAGGCTAATGAGATTACGTGGTAAAACTCAAAGTAAAGGTCACCACTTAGAAGAACAAACTCCAAAAGAAAATTATTAAACACAAGGAACCAATACAATAATCACAAAAGCAAACAAACACATAGGATAGGTTCAAGAAAACAACTCTTTAAAAGCACCAGATGAATGTCACAAAGATGACAGCAAGAAAATTTTAAACCTCAGAAAATCTGATAACTTCTCTGCTGCATCCTATTTTTTTAAAAGTGGAAGGACAAACTTGGCCAATTATATCATCTTATGTGGACAGAGCTAGGGCAAAATGCCCAAGAGTACAGGTGGTGAAGAAACAGCGATTCCAGAAAATGACCTCACAAATTCAACAAACAGAACAACATATGGGGCAGCAGGAAAGTATCAGCTGAAAACTGCAAGTAAAACCCAAAAGTGAGGACTCAACTGTGAATCTGACATAATTTGCTGCATGTATTACCTTTTCAGGAGATTACCATTTCATATCACTTCACAGTTAGTGGATGTGTAAATCTTCAGCAAAACATTTTCTACATCTGGAACACAGACGTATCCCTTAAAGCAATGATTGTTCAATAGTACAATAAATTATGTGTATCATATGTTTGGGAATGTACATAAGAGATATCAAATTAATACAAGCTGTGGTATTTTTCTCCTTTGTGAGAAACAATTTCCTGTACTGTGCTTAATATTGCTCCTTGATCCTTATAACTGTATGTCAGTTCAGGACCAAAGAGATACTGTAGCTAATTGATATTTAGGTGTGACCATACAGTATCTGGTGATTGACCTGAGCTGACAAAATCAACACTATACTTCATAACTACTGAATAAAACTTCCATTTTACTTGAATACTGCCTCTATGTTATATGCTGTATTGTTGTTCGCAGTATGCTACCCTGGGTAATTCAAATACAGTATTATGAGCTCCTTTGTTCATCTCATAAATGAATGAATTCCTTCTTTCGCTTTTTGAAACTTATCTATCCAATACAGGCTCCAGAGTAGTAATGTATTTATTCTGCTCTTTTCTCATTATCTTTCATTTATTGCTTCAGCATTTAGTGGAAGACAGAACAAATAAAAATACAATACAATAAAATACAATTTATTTTTGTATACCCCAAAATCACACAAGAAGTGCCACAATGGGCTTTAACAGGCCCTGCCTTTTGACAACCTCCCAGCCTTGACTCTCTATGAAGACAAGGAAAAACTCCAAAAAAAAACCCTAGTGGGAAAAAATGGAAGAAACCTTGGGAAAGGCAGTTCTAAGAGAGACCCCTTTTCAGGTAGGTTGGGGCGTGCAGTGGGAAATAAAAATTTCAATGTCTTTATGCCATACAGGGATTTAGCACATAACATCAGCTGAACTCAACTGTTCTTGAGCTTTGAGGCTCCTTTCATGTCTTGTGTTCTGAAAGGGTATTGGAGATAGTAGTGACCTGCTTTGTAAGATGAGGCCCACTACCTGCATACTGGAACCCATCCCCACCACACTTTTTAATCTTGCCTTCATGCCAAAATCCCAACTGTTACAACAATAATAAATACATCCCTTGACACTGGCTTTGGGACAGCCACTTTTAAAATTGCTTCTATAACTCCACCAGACTAAAAAAGTCTGGTCTTGATGTTGACAACCTTAACAATTTTCAGCATATTTCTCACTTACCTTTTCTGTCAAAAGTACTTGAGTGTATTGTAGCCTCCCAACTCACCAATTACTGAACTTCTAACAATTTAGTGGAACCCTTTCTGTCTGGTTTCAGGGCACAGCATAGCTGTGAAGCTGCTCTGCTTTGGGTAACTAATGATTTCCTAATGGCAGCACACTTTGGACAAGCCAGCATATTAATTCTGTTAGCTTTTAGTGCAGCATTCGACACTATCAGACATGACATTCTACTATCCAGGATGGAGAACATGCTGGGTATCTCTGGCACTGCCCACCAGTGGTTTAAGTCCTATCTGACTGACAGGCAAGAGTTTGTTAGTCTTGGCAACAGCAGGTAGAGCTCAGTGCTGGTCACACAAGGAGTTTCTCAGGGCTCTGTCCTCAGCGTTTTCCTCTTCTGTATCTATATATGCTTCCCCTTGGTCTTATCATTCGTAGCTTTGGACTGGGTTATCATTTTTATGCAGATGATACTCTACTCTATTTCAATGCTAAAAGTGAAACTTCATCAGGGCTTTCTCAGCTCACAACTTGCCTCAGTGAAATTAAAACCTGGATGGAGCAGAACTCTTTAAAATTATCTTGCAACAAAACTGAACTTCTGCAAATTTGCAGTAAAGTGCAACTTAAGAAAATGAGCTCCTTCTCAGTCACTCTTGATGGTGATCTCATCAAACCTTCTTCTGATGCAAGGAATCTTGGTGTCATTTTGGATTCCTCCCTTTCTTATTCCACCCACATAAACCACATTAAGAAACTTTCTTACTTTCAACTCTGTAACATATCCTTAGTTCGCTCAAAAAGTCCTAACTCGAATCGGAAACAGCGAGCACATCACACCCATCATGCTTCACTTCCACTGTGTCCCTGTGTCTGACAGGATTGAATATAAAATTCTATTAATAACCTATATAGCTTTAAATGGCCTTGCACCGGACTACATCAACGATCTTCTCCATCGCTATGCTCCTGTTCACCCACTAAGGTCGTATGATTCTGGCAGTCTTGTTATGCCCCACACTAACCTGCACTCTGTAAGTGACTGGGCCTTTAGCTGTATAGCACCCAGACTTTGGAATGACCTCCCGAAATTAATGAGACCAGCTGACTCCATTCATTCTTTTAAAAAAACAACTTAAAACTCTTTTGTTCAGAAGGCTTTTCACTTAACCTGACATTCTGCCTCCTCTTTCAGTCTTCCTCTCTGTCCAGATGCTTAGTATAAATTGTGTGTGTGTGTTATATCACAAATGATGTTATTTGCTAGGCTTTCTTTTAGTACTGAATTTAGTATTTTATTATCTTTTATTTTATTTAATGCTTTTTTATATCCTGTATCTGTCTGTTTTAATGTTCTCTACTGGAAACATCTGTATACAATGTTACTATTGAGTAACTAGTTAGATCTGACCTTGGCAAAACTCAGTGCAAGGCAGGAACCAACAATGGATGACATACCAGTCCATGATATGGCACACATCCACATACCAATCAACCCAACACATAAATATCCTTTTTAATGTGTGATAAAACCAGAATATATGGAGAAAAAGAACACAGAAATAAGGGTGGGTACTTCAACTCAGAATTCTCTAGTTGTGATGCAGTAGAGCTAATCACTGTGTTAAAATGCCAACTGAACATTAGAATGTCTTAGGATAAATTTCAAGTTTGCAGCATACTATAAGTATGTGCCATGGGGGATGGAGAGACATCCAGGCTGGGTTAGATAATGATTTCTTGCCTGGGCAGGAGGCCATAATAGAAGGACGGCAGTAGTCGAGACGTAACCCAGCCTGAACACATTGCAATCTTTGTACTGGCTGGGAACGAGGAATAATAAATGGACTGGGTGACAGTTCTTTCCCCCACACGGAAGGTGGAAGTGTTCCTCTAGGCTGATGTCAGTTAGGACACCCAGAGGGTTGCAAGGAAATTGGAGTGCGGAAGTGCAGCCCTGTCTAGGTCCTTGGGTGCCACCAGAGGGTGCTGTCGGTGGAGGGCAACACTGGTTTCCACGTGACCTGGAAGTGCTCTCAACTTCCAGTGCAGTGACAATAGAAGCATTCCATTACATTGGTGTGACTTAAAAAGGAGTCCACTGCCTCACCTCAGGGAATCAGAGCCAAGAGGCAGAGTGCAAAACTCACCAAAAGGAGTGGAAGGAGATGAACATTTATTTATTTATAATTGTGGCATTTGAAGCTGTGTACACTAGGAAAGAGGTCAGTGTAAATAAAAATGCCTACAGTTGTGTTGGGTGATATTGTGTCTGAAGTTTGGGGCTCAGTGCCCCCACCTTTTTGTTACACTAACAGGAATCAAAGCCCATATATAGCAAATGTGGAAGTGGGGTAAGTGGATATTGGGGGGGGGGATTAGTAAGATTAAGACCAACCCCACCCCATGAACTTGGCAATGAGTTCAGCGTTCTATAGTGGCCTTCCCAGTCACTGGATCTGAATCTAACAGAGCACCTTTGGGATGTGGTAGAATAGGACAGCTGACAAATCTATAGAAAATGTGTTATCCAATCATGTCAACATGGACCAGAATCTCAAAAGAATGTTTCCAACATGTTGTGGAATTCATGCCATGAAGAACTGAGGATGTTTGGAGAGCAAAAGGAAGCCTTACTCAGTATTAGCACCATCTAGAATATTGTCAAGTACATTTTTGCGACAGATAACATTATAGCAGATGATTTCCAGAGGAAATTCCTCCATACAGTATAAAAACAGTCATTCAGTATACTAGGTGGCAGCAGTTATCTTATTCTGCTATACTGATGACTTCCGCGAGATAGCCCTGGAGATATAGTTCAAACAGGAAGTCCCTTTGTGTGGAGACATATGAGCAGCTTGAATGAACTTTAACAAGATTGTCTTGGTACTTTCATTGTCCTCAGAATGATCTGGAAGTGCTTCATGTGTTTTTCAAAATGCCACCTGATCATTCCTTAAAAGGGACTCCCGGTGCAGAAAATCCTGGATTTGGCAGTGAAGTGATGGCCTGGCAAGGAGAACATGGAGGCCAGTGTAACTGCAAATACATAAGTAAAAGATATAAAGGAGCAAGATTGGTGATCTAGGCATCCCAAAGATACCCAAGGGGGTTGATACTTTGGAAGGCATGGAACGACACACAAATAAAAAAAATGAACTGTCAGAATTTACCATTACACACTATTCCAAAGGCATAAGGACTGTAGTACAATATTACTATTATATTTTGAGATCCCTGTCTGCACGTAGATAGCTTGCTAGCTTATTTTCTCCTGAGTACTGCCAGGAGCTGTGTGCTGACATTCTATTTCACAGTAAACCAATGGCAAACTAATACAGCTGCTCTTTGAAATCTCCCTCTTAGATGGCATTTCAATTGAAAACAAGTGCACTCTTAACTTGCCCTCTACAGCACAGGATGCAAGCATACTGTGTAATGTGCTTGTTGCATGATGTTTAGAACATTTAAAACTGAGCTCTCATCTGCTCTTTTGCTCATCCTTTCCTCTCTTCTCTAGTCTGTGTCTGCTCCAGCTAGTATTTCCCAGTCACTGAACCCGGAAGAAGACTTTGTGTTCTGTTAGTTTGAAGACGGGAGCTAAAGCAGGACGATTGCCCTCGTTTGTTGCTTGTATCCTGTATGCTTGTGTGCTGAAGTAAAAGCTTCTATTTTGAATGAAGCCTTAAAACTGTTCCTGGAAACCAGGTCTTGCCTTCCTGTCTCTCGTGTAACCCTGCAACCCAAGCTTAATTTTTATATTTGAGAACATGCTAATTACATTTAGTAAATTGCTCAGGGTCACAAAAAGGTGGATTTTAAATTAGTGGCTTTAAATTAATTAGTGATTTAAGTTAATTAAAACCTCAGCCCTCTGACCAATGTGTCATAGTTAGTTACCAAAAATATTACTCTCACAAGGATGGCATTTTCTTTAGGTGCACTATGGTTTTGAATTGAACATATTCCAACAGGACAGCTTTGGAAAACAGTCAAGTTAATTTCATATTTATTGTCATCAGACAAAGAATACCACATCATACGTTAAAGGTAGCATCAGGCAATAAATGCAAGGAACATTCATGCAGTTTCAGTGTTGTGCCACAGCTAGGTTTTTCTTCCCTGGCTTTTATTTATTTTCTGACTTATTGTTGTTTTTGATTGCTTTGAATGATTATTTTTCATGTTTTTTTCTGTTTTTTTGTGTTTATTATATGATAATAATATACTACTTCTTTAAATGTGCTGACATTCCTTGTAAATTAAGGGATTAAGCCATTGGAGGTGGGGCCACCCTGATGTCACTGCTGGTGGGACCTCCCTCTGGTTATTTATTGAGTGAAGAGCGAGGATTTCAGTAATGGACCATTAAACATCATAGTAGTCTATTTGCAGACATTGCTTTTCTTGATTGTAGGGAATAACAGATTATGCAGCTTCCTTACAACTTCTCAGTACAGCTTCAGATTTCTTATTTGCTGTGAGTATTGTGAGGTCGACGCATGTTGGAAGCCAAATAATACGGACCACACTGGAATAAAAACGAGACATCCAATGGACATTTGTGTTATTTATCCATTTTACTTCATTTCGAACAGGAAGTGCGATCAAATTGGCTAAACCTTTTTAAATAAAGACAGAAATCTCAACCTGTAAGTGAAGGGAAGAGATGACTATTCAGTTTAAAAACGCAACCCTGTTTGAAAAAGCTTCTTGTTTGTGCGAGTATTTATTTAACAATACTTTAGGTAAAAAATGAATGCACTTTGAATGTTGTGATCAACTGGATTCTACAACATGATTTTTTCATGAATGCTTTAATATTGTTTGTTGTTTCTCAATGTTTTTTCCCATGTAAAATGTATACTTTCATTTTACCTGAAAACTTGTCACAGTTGTCTGCGTTTGCACTCAGTGAAGAGCACTACATAAAAATAAACTACATTCAACTGAACTATTGAGGTTATATAAGTAAAAAAAAATAATTATGTCAACTAAGGTAACTGAGTACATAAAACTGGAAAGATATCCATTTCACTCAGCAGCATCTGAGACATTCTCTGTGATTTAAAAAACAGAAAACAAACAGGTCTTTTTATAATTTCATGTATAACATAAAACCAAATATAATAGTTAAAAACATCAAACTCTTAATGCAATGGAATGGAATGGCAAAAGATACATCTTATCATTGCAGAAAGAATGATTAAGCATGCCAGGTCTGTTGAGGCCAATTCAGGACATCCATGTAGTCTAAACAAAACAAATGTAGAAAGAAAAAATGGATTTGCTAGTCTGAACTAATTTTTGGAAACGGCAAACAACTTGATAGGAATGCATGATAAAGTCCAGTCACTTCTCTCAAATACTCTTTCACATTTCTGATGTAATCTTTCCAGTAAAAGGAGAAGATGTTAAGAAAAGATTTAATAAATGATGTGAGTGTTCCTGAATGACCTTGACAGTAATAGTTGTTTCCCACTAGATAGAGGGCTGTTTGAACTGTACATATCCTCTGATGTCATCTGTTAATTTAGAGGAGCTGTTGTGTTAATTTAGAGGAATGGGAGCTAACTTGACATGCATACTGCACATTATGTTCAGTATGATTTGAACCACAAGAAAATGTCAAGTGAAGACAAATTTATTGTTAGAAGGGCCACAGTGCCAGAGTGGAAAAAAGGCAGAAAAAAACTGAAATGGATCAGGAGACAAATAAATGATAAACATAGATGAATAAATCTAAATTCAGCTAGACCCGAGTGTCACTCGGGTTGTAAAAACGGTGCTAAAAGCGTTAAACCTGAGTGTCACTTGGGCAACTGTTTAGACACGTCTTGCGTAACTGTTAGACCCGAGGGTTACTCCCACTGTAAAAGTGCCAACAGCGTTAGTGCACGATATAGGCGTGTCTTGAATAAGCGACACGCCCGAGTGTTACCCAGGCAACGGTGCAGTCACATCTTACCTTAAGAAATGTATTTCAGAAGCCCATGTGTTACACGCTCTTGACAGTGATACCAGCAGTGATGACAAAGTGAATCTGTCTTCAGGCAGTGAAGTAGAGACGGACACTGAAATGGAAAAAGATTCTAATGAATCCAAAAGCGATGCTCATGTCAATCGCACTTTTGCAGTGTGCTCTTCAAAATCTGACCAGTCTGGAAAGAAAATCCACAAGGAATCATGTTACTATTATCCCGACTATGACGATGGTGTATGTAATTCACTGTGCTTCAAGATATACCACACAAAGACCACAGTTTAACAGTTGTCACACACATGCATTTAGGAGACAGCTAAGGGGCGTGGGGAACTGTAATACTACACCAGACCAGGGGATGGCAGAGTGTGCTGACTGTCTATCTCAGTTTCTTGCAGACCATTCCTGAGAAATCTCACCAGGTTCCGGCACCTCTGATGATGTCACTTCCGACTCCGGGACCTCTGATGATGTCACTTCCGGTTTCGGAGTAGATGACATCATTTCCTTCCCCAGCCCTTAAAACCACCATCTTATGTCCAAATAATCAGTTCTGTTTTGGACTCAGTCTTGTGAACATCTCTGTTCAAATATTTCAAAAACTTTTGCAGCTGGGAAATAATATACGGGTGGCTGCCCCAAACCTTTATAATGTCTGGAGACTCATTCTAATTACACAGTATATACGGTATTAGCATTATTTTTATTCTTATTATTGATCATTATTATTTGTATCATTATTACACATTCTATACTTCTGACTTTGTGCTTTTAGTGTTTTGCATGTTTTACAGTAGAAAGATTAGACTTGATAAATATGCAATTTTTCAAGCCAAAAAATGCAATGCTTTTTACATGTTTTTTCGAAAAAAAGAAATGTAGTGCTAAGGAGATTAACCCCTTAACCACCCTCTGCCGGATATATCCGGCATCGTAGCTTTATTGCTGACGCCTTACTGCCGGAATTATCCGGCACATTTGCCTGTGGTTATGTGAATGCCTGGCGCGTAGTATAACTGACAGTTTGGCGTTTGACGTTGTATTTCGACAACTCTGCGCTTGTATTGGCCAATCACGTGATGTGATTCGAAAGTGAAAGCTGTGAATATGGCGAAACTAAAACTGACTTCAAGTGAGGTTTTGCAGGCGATTTTGGACAATAATTCTGATCATGATTGTAGCAGTTCTGAAGAAGATTTTAGCGACAATGATGATCAGCAACGTGCGCTGCATGATACTGTGAATGACGGCGCATCGGATGATGGCGATGAGTGGGTGTATCCCCAGCATCTCAACTGGACTGCTGCCCGAGGTGAACTACCTTTTCTGCATCCGTTTGAGGCAACGTGTGGCTTTACTGTTGATGTAAACAATTACACTGCTGAGCAGTTTTATGAGCTGCTTGTGTCACCTGATTTGATCAGACATTTTGCTCATCAGACAAATCTGTATGCAGCACAGTTTATTGAGAAAAATCCCAATTTACCTCCACATTCCCGTGTTCGTGCTTGGGTAGACACTGATGAAAACGAAATGAAAAAATTCATTGGGATTTTGATGTTGATGGGAATAATCAGAAAACCAGATATTGAGATGTACTGGTCTACAGATCCTATGTATGCAACACCTATTTTTGCAGGTATCATGACACGTAACCGATTCTCTTTGCTGCTGAAATTCTTTCATTTGAATGACAACAGAAATGAGCCAGATAAGAAAGATCCAAACCGCGACTGCTTGTTCAAGCTACGTCCTTTGATTGACCATTTATTTGAAGCATTTCAGTTGCCCTACATGCCAGGACCGTCAGTTACAGTTGATGAAAGTTTATTGTTGTGGAAGCCTGAGAAAAGGTACATTTTGTGTTTTATTATGTGTTTGCCCATTTCTAGAACTTGCACAACATTTAGTGGTCAATACTGCTTGAATAAATGTAAAAAATGTAAAAAAAATGTAAAAAAGTAAAAAAATGAAAATTGTTCAGATTTCGCCTGGCGTGGGGAATATTTAGGGAGTTGGCGGTTAAAGGGTTAAATATCCTTTGGAAAACAACATAAAACTCCAAACCTTCCAGGGGGTCACATGATGGTAATGGAGTCCAATTGCTAATTAGGTGTCTTCTGTAGTAAAACAAAATGACAGCAAAAATTTAAAAAATAAACTTAACATTAAATATTTATAATATTTACTAATTGGAACAAAATATGTCCAGAAGGTACAAAAATGAAAACTGCAAACTTTTATACAAACTATAAACTTTTCATAACTTAGCCTTCCCTCTAAGGCATGAACTCTGGACACAACCATTTGGCTTACCCAGATGTTTAAAAGAATACTTCACCCAAAAATGTTATTTTTTTAAATATTACCCCTTGTGGTTTATAGTGAGTATCAAGAAGAGGTGTAATGTCATGTTTTAATGAAGAATCAGTATAATAAAGTTTCTCATGGAGATTGGAGATGGAGGAATGGAAAACAAAAACTTCAGTCAGCAACATCTCTGGATACAGTAAACCTCTAGGGAGTCCATAGTCAATTGTAAGTGAGAATGTCAAAGACAAAATCAGATACAGCCACAGACCTGGCAACAACAACAATAACAACAATTTTTCTTTTCTGTATAGCCCAAAATCACTCCAGGAATGCCTAAATGGGCCCCTCAGCCTTGACTCCCTAAGAAGATAGGAAACTCCCCCCAACCCATAGCAAAAAAAAAACATTGTAGGGAAAAAAAGGAAGAAATCTTGGGAAAGGCAATTCAGAGAGAAACCCCTTTTCAGGGAGGTTGGGTGTGCAATGGCTGTCAAAAACTTCAATACACAAACTAGAACACAATTAATCCTCTTCACAGAGCGAGATGGACAAGCTGTCATGGCCACCTCAGAAATACAATAAAATAGTACAAACTACTTTGTTCTTGGACAGCACTCTCACCAAGTGCAGGTGCAGAGCGCCGCCACAACTCTAAAGTCAAAATGCAAGTTGTATTATACCACTCACTAAATACAGAACTATCAGATATAAGGATATAAATTAGTTTCTACTTTGCTTTTGATGGATTTGAACAAATAAACATAAATGAAAAACAACAATATCTGTCCATCAGTTAATTGTAGAACCACGGACAGATTGCAGAAAAGGAGTCAGACAAGCCAGACACAATGAGAGTCCTGGAGACCTCAGCCAACAAGCTGCCTCCTCCCTACTGGCCATTCTACAGCTGAGTCAGTGCTGAGCTGGCCAATCTGATGAAAGGACCCTTCTACCCAATGATTCCAGTGCTTTTTTAATCTGAGATTACTTTTCCATAGGCTGACAAACAACTTGGCAGTAGAGCAGTGGCATCAAGTGTCAAAGTGGTACATGAGGATACCAAGAAGAGAAACTGAATGGGGGAGTGGGGGTTAGTAAGAGTTGTGGAACTTGGCCTGGCCACAGACAGGCAGACATGTTTAAATCACCCAACACACGTTTATTAGCCATACTACTATTTACATAAGTGCACACGCAAACCCCAAAATCCCCAAAAGTCCTGGCCAACAGTCCAATGCCTCACTTTCTTCAGGCCGCCTCCTTGCCTCTCCAAGACCTTGTCTTTCTCCTCACCCGATTCCAGCCCACGAACGGAGGGAGGCGGCCCCTTTAATAATCACCCTAATGTGCTCCAGGTGCCTCCCTCCAATCTTCCGCCAGCACTCCCCAGTGTGGCGTTAGTGCCCGAACTACTCCGGGTGTCCCCGATCCTCTTCCCCCCAGCACTTCAGGGTGTGGTGGAAGTGCTGAGGTCCAGGGCTTCCTAGGCATTGGGGCAGCCCCTGGCGGTGACCACGGGTCCCCATAGCCACCAGGGCGGTCGCCCCCATGTGGTCAGGGGGAGGCATAAGCCCTCCTCCGGTCTTCTGGGGTATCCCGGCCGGGTCCCCCCCGCAGCCACCTGTGACACAGTTTACAAATATCATATTTCTTATACAGGGTGAGTCAAAATTATGTTAACAGTTGAATGATGGAAACAATTTATTCACAAAACATACTTCATATGTGCAAGATGATTTACAGGAATGTCTCAACCTGTTCACAATCATTTTCAATACATGTACCATATGTGGCACATAAATTGTCCACAAAAATTGTGTATAGGTAGATACGGTACATAACAGTACCATTAGTGTTAACATCATTTTGACTCACCCTGTATTTTAATACTAATGACTAATAATGGAGATGCAGTATGCACAGCTAATCAGCAGCTCTACTCTCAGTAAGCTAAACTGAGTC
Organism: Erpetoichthys calabaricus; assembly: GCF_900747795.2. NCBI lineage: Eukaryota > Metazoa > Chordata > Cladistia > Polypteriformes > Polypteridae > Erpetoichthys > Erpetoichthys calabaricus. The sequence continues at coordinate 35,579,203 of NC_041405.2, forward strand.
TCATCCAACTAGCTGCCTACACACCCTCCTGGGCATTCTATTGCAGAGTGTGTACTAAGCCATCCATTCTGATGAGAGAATCTTTCCATCTGATGCTTTTAACTCTGCCAGTATCTGAGATGAGTTTTCCATGGGCAGGAGAAAAACTTGGCAGTAGAGTAGTGGCATCAAGTGCCACATCAAGATACCCAGAAGAGAAACAGAATAGAGGAGGATTAGTAATGGCTTATAATTATTGTATTACTTATATGTTTATACGAATGACTAACAAACAAAGATGAATTATTCACAGCTAATCAGCATCTCTAATCAGGGTAGGCATATACTTGACTAAAGTAGTGAATCTTCAGCATGGCTTTAAAAGTTGAAACTGAAAGGGTATCTCTTCTATTAGCAGGTAGATCATTCCACAGCTTCATGGTCATTTAACAAAAAGTTCAACCTCCCAATATTATTTTAATAATCCTTATAATCTCAATCAGACTGGCACCTTGAGATTTCAATGCAAGCTCTGATTTATAAGTAATGAAGACTTCAGATATGTAAGCACAACTTTGGCCGTTTAAGGCTTTATATGCTCTAGCATAACTGTAAGCAGTTTAAACTGCAGACTGACCAAGCCAGAAGTCTACCCGTAATATGGTTCATAATCTTGTTAATATTTTAGGCTTTAGGGCATTGGTTCAGTGCAAATTGTATATTCTTCTTATTTGCAGGCAGAAATCACAGTTCAAGAATATTGAGGATGTTAGAAAAGGGAGAAACCAAAAGGATAGTTGCTTGTTGGGAAGGAGTTCATTAACATTTTAGTGAAAAAAGTCAATGACTAGATGCAAAAAAAAAAACTAAATTTGTTATGAAAAGATTGCAGATAGTACAAATAATAATAATAATGGCAGCTCACTACTCAAAACACGAAGCGCCCAGTCTTGAGTCTGGGACCTTCGGGTTATAAGGCAGCAGTTCTTACCTCTGCACCATTAAAGAATACGTGTAAACTTCCTGTTGATTGACATTTGAGCTTGAGTTTTTAACTCATTGGCAGGCACATGTAAATCGAATTCTTTTTTTTTGTTTGGTTATATTCTTGAATAAAAGCGCATATGTTTATTTGAGGACTAAAGTCTTCACACATTATACACTTCACGTCATTATTAGTATAACATGGAAGAAGTTTCTGCTTTAGGTATGTGTTCAGCATTTCTTGCATTTCTCACATTTCTTTTCATCCTACACTTACCCAGATCTTTGCAGACACAGAACACACATGAAATGCATGTATTCCAAATAACGATATACTGTATTATTTATTATTTACCCAATACAACTCCAGGAACCTCACACGCAGATAAGGAGCCTTGGCTTGAGCCAGGAGAACGTTTTGCCTGAGCTGACCTCCCTCAAGGGGGTGGGGGGGTTGGGTTAGTGGGGAATGGGACAGCAGTCTGCTTGCTGTTTGTGGTGATCGACACAATTACAAAACTAAAAATGCTGATGGAGAGGTGCGAAGGGGTTTAACATGGGCTGGGATTACAAGTTTTTTTTTGTAGGCTTCAGAAATTCTAGTGCTATGCAAGTCTTGCTTAAGTTTTTCTATGCAGACAACAACATTTAGTTGATAAAGAGCTTCATGTTTACTTGTGATGATTACCCCTAGGTATTTAAACTGATCTTTGATGATAAGGGGGAAGGTGTCCAATCTAATAATTTGTGCTAGAGAGTTCACTGGAAAGAGCACACTTTTATTCAAATTAATTTTGAGTCCAGAAATCTTTTAAAATTCTGCTAGTGCTGTCAGGACTGCAGGCACTGTATTTTGTGGATCTGATATATTTAGCACCATATCATCTGCATATATCATCTGTTCAAGTCCTTCTCGGATAATTCCCTTTATCTCAGAAGCATTTCAAAAGTAAGCAGCCAATGGCTCAATAGTGATTGCAAACAGAGGTGGGTAGTAATGAGTTACATTTACTCCATTACATTTACTTAAGTAACTTTTTAAAAAAATTGTACTTCTAAGAGTAGTTTTACTGCACCATACTTTTTACTTTTACTTGAGTACATTTGTGAAGAAGAAACACTACTCTTACTCTGCTACATTGGGCAACACTCGAATCGTTACTTTTCTTTCATTATATACGCTATATTTTTGCCAGAGAGAAGTCACCAGTGGATTTACTGCATGACTGTTTCACCAATCAGATGTATCAACAATAATCACATGACTCCATTTCACCAATCAGACATAGCCATGCAGTTAAATGACCACACACAAACTTCCAGCGTCTGCAGCCTGTTAGAGACTTTTAGTCATGCGGGGCTCCTTTCACTGCTAAACGGTCACAGCTTCACTGCAAGAACCTTGAGAGCCAACTCCTGCTGAAGCTTAACCATCACTTCACAGAGTGAAGAACAAGCACGTTTTAACCAAACATGCACAGTCACAAACAGTCATGGTAATGTGAGACTTCTTGTACGTGCACAAGCTGCCTTGTTCTAATGTTATTTACTATCAGCTCTGCTATTTGGAGGGCAAGTGTGTGACGATGCCAGTCCCCTACAAACTCTTTTCTTTTCTCCTTTTCTTTGAATTTGTACATTATTTTATATTTTTGTCTTGTCTTATTACAACATTTCTAAAAAATAAATAATTTATTATGTTCAAACAGTTACTCAGTACTTGAGTAGTCTTTTCACCAAATACTTTTTTACTCTTACTTGAGTAATTTTTTGGATGACTACTTTTTTCTTCTACTTGAGTAATATTATTTTGAAGTAACACTACTCTTACTTGAGTACAATTTTTGGCTACTCTACCCACCTGATTGCAAATAGCAGTGGTGACAGGGGGCATCCTTGTCTAGTACCACGTTCTAGTTTGAAGTAGACTGAAGATAATGTTAATATAAACTGAAGCTTCTGGACTGGTATACAGTAATTTGATCCATGCACGTCTCCGGTGTGTCATACTTTGTGGGTGAATATATTATATTAAACAGGCATCGAAGACTGGGAGCTAAGTGTCTGGAGTCATATTGGATATTACACAGCAAGCTTCACACACTTAAATTGAGGGATTTTCTGCCATTTTTCTCTGTTTATCTTCTCAAACTCGACAGGTTGGGTGAAGACCACTGGATGATACCTACTTTCAGGTCTCTCCGAAGATGCTTGATTGGGTTCAGTCTGGCCTTTGGCAGGGACACTCAAAGATATTTACAGGGTTGTTCCTAAGAGACTTTTCTGTCATCTTTGCTTTGTGCTTAAGGTCACTGTCTTGTTGGAAGGTGAACCTTCAATCCAGTCTAAGGTCTTATTCAAACGTGAGTTTCATTTAGTGACTGCCCAAGATGGCTGTTATTCCAAGTATGCGGCAAACAGGCAGGAAGAGGCGGGTCCAGGGGCTTGATGTATAAATTGTGCGTATGCACAAAAATGTTGCGTACTCCCGTTTCCACGCTCAAATAGTGATGTATAAAACCTAAACTTGACGTAAAGCCATGCACATTTTCACAATAGCTAAAACCCTGGCATACACAAGTTCTCCACTCAGTTTTGCAAACTGGAGGCACCCAGCGTCAAAGCAGTGCTTTTGTTCCAGTGTGGTTTCGCTTTCTTTTTTAGATGCACATCCCTGACGCGGCTTTATAAATACACTGAAATTAACCACATATTGTTTATTAGTTTAAGGCATCTTATTGTAATTAACCTGTAACAATATAATGGTCCACGGAATGGCCAAACTATTCCAAATACCATAGCTGCTTTAGCATTGTTACTCTCACTCCACCTTCTTCTTCTTCTTTCAGCTGCTCCTGTTAGGGGTTGCCACAATGGATCATCTTTTTCCATATTACTTTCACTGCACCACTCGGAGTATTTATATCACTGTATCTGAGTGTGAATCACAGATCTACAGCAGCTGATTGGAAAGAGAATTATCGGTGTACAGCATCAAGCACACACTGCCTCAGCCATGCTGCCTACTTGAACTGCTCGCATACGGCAAACGCTTCAGAGCCTTTCCTGTACTGACCTCGCGGTTCAGAAACAATTTCATCCCATGAACTATAAACACAATCAATCAGTCCATCACAGGCTCCTTGTAGAACTGCTTGTACTTATAAGTACAATTACCTCACTGTAACCTTGCGATACAGTTATAATATTGCACAACCTGAGCCACTTTATAAAGCGCATATACGATATTTTTAGATGAAATGCAGCAAAATATGTTTATTACATTATACAGATAAAATGTTAACTTCATTTAAATAATCTATATTGTTAATAATTAAACATGTGAGGACACAGTGTCGCAACGATAGCAATGATCTGGCACCTCATTCAAGGATTGTTCCTGCCTCGCACTGTATTCTTGCTGGGACTGGCGCAATACTAAAAGGATAGATGGATAGAGTAATTAAACATGTACTATGAAGATATTTCAATGTTCCTTAAAAGTTTTGAAGAATTGGCGTTCTAAGCTTACAAATGCCTTAATGTCTATTACTGAGCTGATTGTATGGTGATTGGTTACTTGGAGAAAGAAACTGAAGGGCAGGAATTGGAGGGTTGCCACAGCAGATCATCTTTTTCCATATTACTCTCACTGCACCACTCGGAGTATTTATATCACTGTATCTGAGTGGGGAATCACAGCAGCAGCTGATCGGAAAGAGAAATATCGGTATACAGCATGAACCAGACGCTGCCTGAGCCACGGCAAAAACGCTTTAGAGACTTCCCAGTACGGACTTCACAGTTTAGAAAAGGTTTCATCCCAGGAACTCTAAACACACTCAATCAGTCCATCAAGTGCTCCTTGTAGAACTGTTTACTTATAAGTACAATTACCTCACTGTAAACTTGCACTACAGTTATAATATTGCACAACCTGTGCCACTTTATAAAGCGCGTATTCACATATGATGACGGTATTCATTTTTAAGATGAAATGCAGAAAAATATGTTGATTATATTATACAGATAAAACTTTAACTTCATTTAAATAATTTGTATTGTTAATAATTAAACATGTGAGGACATGGTGCCGCAGCGCTAGCTAGTTCAGGGATTGTTCCTGCATTGAGTTGTATTCTTGCACTGACGCAACACTGGAAAGATAGACGGATAGAATAATTAAACAAGTACTACGAAGATATTTCAATGTTCCTTAAAAGTTTTGAATAATCGGCGTTCTAAGCTTACAAATGGCTTCACATCTATTACATAGCTGATTGTGTGGCGATTGGGTATTTGGAGAAAGAAAGGTAAGGACAGGAATTGGAGGTTAGCACGTTTGAAAGAGACAGTACTGCTGTGATAAATTATTTCATTGAAGGTCGCGCATGGCGTAACAAGCCTCTTGCGTGAGATATGAACAAGCACTGCGCCACCATGTTCCCATGTTTAATAACATGCTTTCATTCCTATCATCATGAAAAAGATATCACGTATACATCTCAGTATTTTAATTATTCAGAGAGCTGTAATATCACGAATGTAATGGATTATGTGTCCTGTTGGAGAAAGAGAAAGCCCGTTTAAGAAGCAGGTAGTGATTCACACACAGAGCACAAAGAAGATCAAATACAGAACAAAGCATTTAATGTCCTACTTTAGTTACAATGGGATTTGAGAAACTAGTAAATTAAACAATTTTAAGATGAAGTTTATGATGTTCTACTTTAATGGCAAAATAAACTACGTGATTAAAGTGGAAATTTCGAGATTAAAGTTGACATTTCGTGCTTTTTTTCAGACTGTGTGCCTATTTTTTGTCTGTACCCTAATAAGCTTTCATATGACACTCAGACGGTGGGCTACAACTTGCCTTTTCACGGCGACTTTGATATGTGATTTCTTTTTTATTTCGGGCACTGTGCGATTTTGTGAACTTGAGCTTTCAAGTTTCTCCGACACTCTGTCACTCGATCAACTTCCTTTTGTTGATTATACCACTGTTTAAACCAACAAATAGCACGGTACGTTTTTCCTTTGCCTCCACTTGGTATTCGCTGAAATTCTTATATTTTCCCCTGTGCTTTTCCCATTGTCTTTTCTCAGAAGGCTATTTATATTGATTTGCATATTCAAAGAGGCGTAATTCTGGGAGGAGTTGGGGTGGGACAGAAGGCGCGTGCACGTGCGTTACTTTTCACGCTGATTGGGATTTATGTAGTGGAAGAACGTGAAAGTTTGCGTACATACAGATTCCTGCATCTGGATTTTTCTGTGCGTACGCACATTCCCGCTTTTGTGCTTACGCTATGGTATAGTGTGAGTTCTACGCACGGCGTTATACATGAGGCCCCTGGTCCTAAATTAAACTGAACATGATCTGCTTCCTCCTAAAGCAAATGTCTTAATAAAAAAATAACTTGAAATGCTGAGCTCTCCCCAGGGATTTTAAATTTACAGGCCCAGGCATCCAATTAATATGTCGCCATCCAACAAAATATTCTGAAGAATCTCCTAAAAAAACAATTAACATGGCAATAAATTCAAATAAAATAACAAAAATCATCTGTGGGGAATAATTTCTTATTCTGGTGATCTTTAACTGATTACTGAAGTAGTTTTAAATGAAAAAGAAAATTCAACTCAAATCACAAAAATCAACTCTCATTATTTGATAGTAATCAGCAGCAGAAGCTGCTTCTATGACGAACACAACAGGTCAAATCAGATTTGTGTGGTGCAGTACAGAAGCACATGCGCAGAACTAAACTAGCAAGCAGCAAACTGAATGAGTGCCTACACAAAATAATAATTCAACTGCAAAATTAATGTACTTATTTATTTTTAATGTTGCATTTTACATGCAGGTGGTGCTGCAATGTCACGAGTGGTGGTGTCTATTTTAACCTACATAAACTTTTAGTTACCATGCAAAATGATTTCAGGTATGGCATGTCTGTATATTGTATATTAATTGCTTAAAGTGTGAAAGCTAATTCAGTATGAGTGCCCATCTTATATATTATACCTGCCTGCCTGTTGGTCACATGGTGCATGCATCACATGCCTAGCAGCCATGCAGCATAGCAACCAGACACCCAAAATGGCAGTGCCCTTGACATCATCAAGATAACAATAATAAAAATATTCACAATTATAATCAAAATCATTAATACATAATGAACAGAGACTAACACTAGAGATGAATTTATAATGCCTGACATCTGCATCACTATAGTGATGAGTACAGCAGTGCTTGTTGAACTGCCATATAAATGCAAATTTATTTGGTAGTGTGGTATTCCTTTTGAGTGAATCAAAATAAACCGGAAACTACTTTATACTGAATAAACTTGTTAGCCTGACTACTTTTTGCAATTTGTTACAAGAGTATTTAAAAATGTCTCTTAATTTGTGCATTACAGCTTTCTTTTTAAATGTACCATGATTACATTTTCTGTTTTTCAGACTGTAAGGCTAGTGTGAATAATGGAATCTTTTTAAGAGTGAATCATGTACTTGAGTACACCAGTGGAAATTAAGGAGAAGTGCATTTAGGATTGAAGCCAGGAAGCACTTCTTTATTTAAGGAGTTGTGGAAATTTGGAATTAACTATCGAGACATGTAGTTGAAGCAGAAACCTTGGCAGCCTTTAAAAAGTGTATGGATGAGACATTGGGACAGCTTAGCTATTATTATTGATTCTGCTACAAAGAAGGCCAGTGCCTCTTCACTTAATGACTGCAGACCAGAGGCACTTATGTTTCACATCATGAAGACCTTAGAGAGACTGGTCTTGGGTTATATGGTCCTATTGTTGTAGACCATCAGGATCCACTACAGTTTCCCTATTGGACAAAGACAATGCAATTTTCTATCTGCCCCACAAGGCTTATTCTCACCTGGACAAAGCTGACAGCACTGTGTGACTTAACTTTTTTGATTTCTCCAGCACTTTTAAGTACCATCCAGCTGTCCCTGTTTAGTGGTAAACTCAGAGAGGCCCACTGAATCAAGAAGCTAATTAAAAGGGCAGGCTCAGTTATGGGACATACGCTGGACCCTTTGAAGGTAGTAGTGAAGGAGAGAGTTGAAACAAAACTGAGTGCCATTATGAACAATGCTGCACAGCATCTCTCTGACACTCCAACACTAAGGACTTTCAGACAGCAAATTATTCAGCAAAAGTGTGTCAAGAAACAGGACAGGGGCTCCTTTCTACGAACAGCAATACGTCTCCATAATGTCTCAATTTGACTGTGACTGCCAAGACATTTCTTTTTAATTTTCTTGAGTTTTGGTCTTTCTGGTGTGTGTTCAGACCATAGTATGAGTGTATATTTATTTATTTATCTACCTATTTATGCATTTATTTATTTAAAGAGCTTCTGTAAAAACCAAAATTTCCCCCTGGGGATATCTATCTATCTATCTATCTATCTATCTATCTATCTATCTATCTATCTATCTATCTATCTATCTATCTATCTATCTATCTATCTATCTATCTATCTATCTATCTATCTATCTATCTATCTATCTATCTATCTGCTAAACAAATGAGGCTGATGGACTGAATGGTCTCCTCTCATTTGTCAAATTTATTATGTTCATCTGGCATGCACTACAGAATAGAATTGTCCTCCATTGTTTCATTGTCATTTTTAAAACTTTATTTTTCATATCTTTATGTTATTTCTGTTATGTGTGTAATCATGTCCTGTTACTTTAAGTATCGCAGGACAGGTACCACAGATATCGCTCAGATGGCCTGGATATGCCTTGGGATCACACAGTATGAGTTGGCAAGTGTAGCTGGGTAAAGAGATGCATGGGCTTCACTGCTAAGGCTGTTGCCCCACTGACTCAGTCCTGTATAAGCGGTGAAAAATGATGAATGCATGAATGAACTTTAAGTATGCCTCTATTTCATGCATTTTGCGGGTGAAGCCCTAGGAGGCAGGGCCACTCTGACATCCCCACTCCTGAGCCCTCTTTCGTGCTCTTTAAGGCTAGAGAAGAGGAAGCTCAGGTAGCAAATTATTGTATTTGAGGAGTTCTTGTCTAAGTATTACTATTTTGTTTGATTTTCCCATTTTTATTGCATCTATTGCACAATCACTAGATTGTGTTTTGGCCTTTATTTGGACTTTTGGACTTGTTTGCCTTGTATTGCTTTTCAGGGCAAAACGTTTCTAGCTGCTTTTTGTTCTTTTGAGCATTTGGTTGTTTTGATTTTTCCATCTTTGCACTAATATTTCCTTATTTATGAAGTTCCTTTATTTGCTGTCTGTTTACAAGCCAGAAGTTTACAGTTACACTTTCTCTTATGGGGCTTTTTGATATATTCAGGGACATTTCTTTGTTCTGATTCCACAAAGTTGACAATGAAATATTTAAATAAAGGACCAGAAAAATAAGCAAAGAATCGTAACCAGGAAGACAATCAAACACTATTATCAAGCCAAACTCCAAAGCCCAAAATTGTAGTCAAAAATATGTAGATCAGAAGCCTTTTACCAGAAGCTCTAACTAAATGAACATATGCTATTCTTTTGTTATTTTTCCACAAAGATTTATAGCAACACCATAATAAAAGTCCATAAAGTAGCAATGGGACAGAATTCAAAATAGTGTCCAAAACCCAGCTTAAAATAATTATAAATATTCTAGAATAACCTTCTAAAATGATACTAACCACAGAAATGAATTATGTGCCTTGTAAATCCTATATTTACGTAAAAAGGAAAACAAAAAGAGGTCTCAAATGTGCACAATAAAAGGAACGTAATACCAATTTTGGCATCCTTTTTTTGGGCTGTTTCAGCTGAAGCCAGCAGATAGAAGTTGGGGCCTGGCTAACTGAAGGTGAGCCTCTTCTGGGCACCTCAGTAAAGGTCTTGGCCTGCTTTTGGAGGCCTCACATCCTTTCTCCATGTTTGTGACACACACATGCTGCCAAAGATATCATCACTGAAATTAACCAGAACAAGAAAAGCACTGGAAATTTAAGTAATGTTCATTTTTACTTTTGAAATTATAATAATCTATGTTTAGGCACTTTTATTTCATTTTTTCAGACATATCTATGCATGACTTAAGTCTTATTATTAGTGTCTTGAACTCCTCTCTTAATATGTTTGTTTTTGAACCACTGTATGCAGAAGCATGCAATATCAGGTACCTTGTAGTTAATTTTGCAAGGTGTATTTACTCTCACATAATAAAAGGAATGAAAAAAGCATGCATGACCATCTCTTATGACTGTAAATCTGCGCTGTTTATTTAGTGGCATCTTCATTGTAATTAAATAAAGATTCAAATCATAAATGCAATGAATTGGCAGTCCGACCAGGGCTGGTTCATCTCTTAAACTGCATGCTACTGCTAGGCTTTGTCTCCTACCCACACTGGATTTAATTCAGAGAGTCTGGGTATATTGTGCCATATTATGTTTTTATCACTGTAATAAAAGGATGAATACAGAAAATACATCTCTCTGCTAGCAAATGTCCCCTTCATCTGCAAGGCATCATAAGGGAGAGATTGAGTTACTTTAAAACAATGTTATTTTCTGTTACATAAGGAGGCAATTAGTTGCTTTTGTTGTGTTCTCTTTTCAAAGTCTTTAACTGAGTGCACACCAGACCTCCTGGGCACAGTGCCTGCTTCCCCTTCAATATATGACAGAGCGGCTTTGTTTATGCAAGCAAGCAATGATGGAAAAGGCACTAACTGGTTTTTGTGCCCACGCCTTGCTTCACCACATCCTAAATATGTATTTATTCTCTTTTATCCTACTTAACAGGATAAGCTGTGGTTCTAGTTTGATTGTTAAATTGTAGTGTAATAAAAGAGGCAAACCCTCTGCTCATCTTAATCAAGTTGCCTGCACACTTCACACCTGACTTCATGCGTGCCTGATGAATCAGACATTGCATTGCTGGGCAAATGTGATTTTGGCATAGCAAAGGTAAAAATTGAATGCAGGACATAACAGTTTCCACCTGGTGGCAGCATATTTAACAGGGGGAAGAATCTAAAGGTGTGGTAACTCGGTTTAGCTTAGAAGTAGATTACTGTGGCTGCCCTGTCTGAGGATAATAGCAGTGAAGGCAGGTTTTGTCTCATTTGTTTTTTTCTCTTTGGCCCTGTATTCATATGCAGTTGTTTTCAGGAATTTAGTTTCTTTCGCAGTCAACGGATATAACCTCACAGTGATGGCTGACTTTAATTTAGTCTGGCCGTAATGTTTTTGTATCTTCTGTTAGGTCATTTCGTCCTTACGCTTAATGTTCCTGATTTAGACACCAGATTTCTTCTTTCCTCCCTTATTAAATGGTTTAAAAAAAAAAACAGATGGAAAATGTCTATCGTGTCCATTTTCTGAATTCAGATTTTTCCATTACAGAAAAGAATTAGGGCTTATCATGGACTTATCAGGGGCAGAGAAAGAACCAACTCAGAATGGATGCCAGAACAATTAAAGTAAACAGTTACACACTCATCCACTTTCATTCACATTGGAGAAAGACTTAGACTTGGCAATCCACATAATATGAATATTTTAAGAATTCAGACTCCACAGTCACAGTGATGCACAGTGTTCTCAGAGCTGGAAGGCTGCAATGCTAACAACTGTGGAAACATATAAATTATTCAGTATAACAAAAAAATTATACCTTGCAAATACTGTAAGAAGTATGAACAGCCTTTTATTCAGAATTCTGCTCATTATTCACATACTAGAATAATGGGGATCGTGGAAGAGATGTGAAAAAGAGAATTCAGGCAGAGTGGAATGAGTGGAGAAGAGTGTCAGGAGTAATTTGTGACAGACGGGTATCAGCAAGAATGAAAGGGAAGGTCTACAGGACGGTAGTGAGACCAGCTATGTTATATGGGTTGGAGACGGTGGCACTGACCAGAAAGCAGGAGACAGAGCTGGAGGTAGCAGACTTAAAGATGCTAAGATTTGCATTGGGTGTGACAAGGATGGATAGGATTAGAAATGAGAACATTAGAGGGTCAGCTCAAGTTGGAAGGTTGGGAGACAAAGTCAGAGAGGTGAGATTGCGTTGGTTTGGACATGTGCAGAGAAGAGATGCTGGGTATATTGGGAGAAGGATGTTAAGGATAGAGCTGCCAGGCAAGAGAAAAAGGGTAAGGCCTAAGAGAAGGTTTATGAATGTGGTGAGAGAGGACATGCAGGTGATGGGTGTGATAGAGCAAGATGTAGAGGACAGAAAGATATAAAAGAAGATGATCTGCTGTGGCAGCCCCTGACGGGAGCAGCTGAAAGAAGAGGAAGATGAAGAATTCACAGACCAGTATGAGATTCAACATGTTCAGTAACACTAGTGAGTGAATAGACTGGCTGCAGTGTTTTTCTTTACATTCTTTTAAAAAATCTTTTTTCTGATGAAGACATGTGGTGTTAGCTAATACAGCGGCATTGCTTTGAATGATATTGCCTAATGAAGGCACATTTTTGCTGTGCCTTTAGTAGACTTGAGATTATACACTTAATTCAAATACAATATATGTGGCTATATGGGCTTGACAATGCAATGCATCTTTGGAACAATGGAAAAATAATAAATCAAGTAAATAATATACTGTGCTATTTCTGGAAAATATGTGAAAAAAAAAAAAAAATATTAGCTTTAAAATAATGAAACCCACAAATCAGGAACTAAAAACAATAAAAATGTCTTCTCTAAAACCCTATCTGCGTTGAGTTTTTACTTTTGTAAATTCGAAGATGAAATGAATCTTAGCTGCTTTGCTCATTCTGCATGCTTTTCTAAGTACCTTGACAGTTTCAAACTGTCCTGCATGTTAAAAGGCTTTTGCCCTCTTTAACTAAATTTGGGTGGTGCAAACTTGAGAGTCATTTAATGGATATTGTTCATGTGACTGACACCTTAGTAACATTCCAGAAATTAACAAATGCAGCAAAATAACAATCAATATGGGCACAATACAAAATCACAAAAAAATCACAATATGTAAAAAATGTGTATGCAGTGTTTTGATCCTTGGAAGTTCACAGTGCAACAAGGCTGTACAAACTGCATTAAGCGAAATTTGAAACTTTTATACTGAAAATATTTCTCACAATTTTTTTTGGCTTGACTAGGCCAGTTGGCAATCCTCCCTCTCCAGAAATTCCACAATGTATCTGCCACACTCTTAAATCCATAAGAAAACAATCTTTTCCTAAAGTTCCCAGCAACACTGCTGTGCCTGTGCACTTGTTGAAGTAGAAAGTTTGGCAGAGTAGCACATTAGGCACACAGAAATAAAACAGAATGTGAAAGGGTTGGTGTAAATGACAGTAACTCTTTTATTTAATAAGAAATAACTAACAAACTTTACTGCAGTGTGAATTGTAGTGTTAATGAGGGTATGCTTAAATAAATTAGATAGATAGATAGATAGATAGATAGATAGATAGATAGATAGATAGATAGATAGATAGATAGATAGATAGATAGATAGATAGATAGATAGATAGATAGATAGATAGATAGATAGATAGATAGATAGATAGATAGATAGATAGATAGATAGATAGATAGATAGATAGATAGATAGATAGATAGATAGATAGATAGATAGATAGATAGATAGATAGATACTTTATTAATCCCAAAGGGAAATATTAGTAAGTCTTCTGCCTATTTTTAAACGCTGAGATCGACTAAGTGTCCCATACACTAGAAGACAAATCATTCCAAACTGTGAGAGCACTTCAGCTTAAGGCTCAGCCTCTGTGAAGCTTTTAAAAGAGCTTGTTCTCATGATATCTCTCTATTATAATAAAAAAATCTTGGGACAAGACAAGACTTTTTAGCCTTTTTAGGATGAGATGTTACTTTTTCAGACAGATACTTTCACGTCCAGGGAGACAAGACTTGGTGCCAAGAGAATTGACCATGCCTGGGGCCGGAAATAAAACACAAAGAGTAGATGACAAATTAGAACATCCATATTACTAACCGAGAATGCTAAACCGGATGATGGACGCAGGCACATCCGGCCATGGGCCGTAGCTGCAAAAAGACGTACTGCGCAGGCGCAAAAAGAGTCCGCGAGAGGCGGATGAGGAGCCGCGAGAGGGGGACAAAAGAGCCCGCGAGAGGAGGATGAGGGGCCGCGAAAGGCGGACAAGACCACAGAAAAAAGGAGTGAGCACAGAAAAAAGACAAAAAAGGAGAAATGAGGCGCAACGAGCACCGAAAAAAGTAGTCAAACGCAGGCAAAGCACGAAACACATTGCACACGAAACTAGACCCAAAAAAAAAAAAAAAAAAAAAAGAGGCTCGCGCACAACAGCAAGGCAACAACCCCCCCCCCCCCCCCCCCCCCCTACAGGCACCGGACGGGACACACACCAAGAGGGGGATTCAACAAGCCCATGGAACACAAAAAAAAGAACACAAAACCACCCCACAGACCCTACAAGCAAGGGACGGGACACACACAAAGAGGGGGATTCAACAAGACACAGGAACACAAAAACAAAGAAGACGCTCGCGCAACAACAATCCTTACCCCACACACACATCCATAAGAAGTGACACCCAAAGCCACATATTCTAAAGTGAACGTCAACACCTTCACACTAGACAGCATAGGTGTCAGCATAGGTGGATCTCCTTACAATAAAGCACTATTAACCGTTCAACTGCAGAAAAGGAAACATATTAACAGTGACTGCGATCCTCCTTATTACTTATCCATATTTCGCATGCTGAGAAAGAAACAAGTCATGAATACACGGTCACGGGTACAAAACGAAAAGGAAAGGATAACAGGAACAAACACACGAACACGAAAGAAACAACAAAATACACGGCTATGCAGTATAGGTGGATCTCATTACAATAAGGCACTATTAACCGTTCAACCGCAGAAAAGTCTCCATATTAACAGTGAGTGCAATACTCCTTATTACTTATCCATATTTCTAAAAGAAAAAATGTCTCGACTCCAAAAACGCAAAGCTCAACTAAAGCTTCTAACTAACGATGTACCTAAAAGTAAAAAGTTTATGAACTGCATTAGATCCTACAATAGTTCATTTGCTTTTGCATCTACCGGAGTAAATATCAGGCCACCAAAAGGCAATGGCCCATACTGCTTTCCCATATGTGCACAAATACTGCATCGCATTGGAACAGTGCACCCTGAAACAAATCAACAACGCAAATATGCACAAATCTACATCCTGGATCCACATGACGCAAGCTATCAATCAAAGTGCTGCATCACAACAGTCACGGATTCAAAACGAAACACCTCCCGTCTCAGACATATGTTAACGGCAAGGAAGGCTACAACGGGCTTCTCACACAGCACAGGCAAATCGATTACAGCTCCAAAACAACACGTCCCACCAGGAAAATTCATTCGGATTAATGAATGTTATTTGCAATCATTGTCATTCAGTTCACTTCCCTGAAGAAACAACTGGCAATACAAGTAATACATTTACACGTTGTTGTCAAAAAGGTCAAATTAGACTGCCTTCTTTACATTCATATACTGAATATCTACAAAAGCAAATAACTAACGATGTACCTGAAAGTGAAATCTTTATCAACTGCATTAGATCCTACAAATCGGTATCCACTATGAACATTAACGGTGGCACTGCACGTGACATCCGTCTTGAAAAAATGTTAATTATTGATGAATGTACAATGTCATGAAGTCACTTACTCAACACCATTCATAAACTTCTACAAACGTTTATGAATAATAATATTCGATTTGGATGAAAGGTACTTTTATTAGGAGGAGATTTTAGACAGTGCTTAGCTATTCTTACACATGCCATGCGCTCAGCTATTGTTCAGTGCACCTTAAAATACGCAGACAATTGGCATTGCTTTCAAAAGATACAGTTAGTAAAAAAGATACGATGTCCAGAACCAGATCATAACAATTGCTTATTACAACTGAGAGATGGTACACTCACCAATACAGATGGACTTCATCCACATATTATTACAATTCCGCAAGCCTTTATCTGCAACAACTTAGTTACAGAGAGATTTGGAACAGCAATCTCATTAGACCAAATGCCCCTTTTAACACAACGCACTATATTATGTTCAAAAAATATTAATATGCAAAACATAAATACCCAAGTCATTCAATTACTTCCTGGAGAGACACAACTCTTTCTAAGCTCTGACAAACTTGACTCTGATCACAACAATAACCATCTTCATTGACCTTACAAGTTCTGAGCTGGAATTACCTTTTACACTTAAACGGCGTGTACAAAGAAATTTTCAAATAAACCTTTACACTGTGCCACACACTTTATTGTTTGCTTTCTATATGCATCATCTACACCGTCACACTATTCTATATCTCATTCATACATCACGCTCTTTGTCATTCCCAACACCAGGGGTTGGCGAGCGAAGCGAGCAGGGGGCGGAGCCCTCTAGTTGTAAAGAATTCAAAAACAGTGGCACAATACACATGTAGAGCAGTTAGAGGAAAGTACTAAAATTTGAAAGTCTCAAAAAATGATCGTAAAAATCGCATTAGCTCAAACAAACGGAAATTATTACTCGGTGAAATAATGGAATGGCGAAAAGAGATTGAATATATTGTTCGATTTAAACTTTAAGTTGGTGACTTGTAGATCGTCTAATTCGTGTTGCCATCAGGAAAAAGTAGTGTTTCTTCTCAATGAAGAGGTGTATCCACGAGAATTAAAAGATTTGTTGTTTGGTGAAAGTGAAATCCACATACGCGAACGGCAGATACGCGAAGTGGCTGGCATGTAGCACAGGCTGTGGGAGTTGGAGAGTGAAGTCATATGGGCCCTGCTATTTATTGCAATGGACAGGCATTTATGAGTCATAATGACTGAAAATTGGAAGTACTGGATCTACTTGGGGAAGATCTATGTGTACAGTATGGTCCCAGGGCTTCTGTATGATATTCAGGATGCCAGAAGTAATTGTCATTGGACAGACATAAGTTATTCATGGCTGGAGTTTTAAAATCCTTTCTGGTCATATACTGTAGTTTGGAATTGATAGGTGGAAATTTGAAAAAGAGAGACCAAAGGGTTGAGAAAAAACATATTTGTTGAAGACAAGCCGGGAGCTTTTGAGGAGTAGGTCAGTCACCTACATGGATGTCCACCTATATTGGTTAGCCCAGTGTGGTACTAGGTCTTTTATTTTGTAACCTTCCTCGTGTACTTTGTGGTTGCCATGTTCTGATCAATCACCTTAATAAGAAATCTGTTACTTTTATAGTTTTAGCCTCCTTTGGACTTTTCTCAGGTTTGAGGTTGACTACCCCTATAGATCACACAATGTTTCACTGTATAACTCAAATCAAAATGAATTAGAGCACAAAAACACTGAACATTTTTAATGATAGCACATATTTTCCTGAAATAGCACGCTGTTGTGATGTGAAATTTTGCATACAAATATTTTGTGTCTTTATTTGTAACTTAGGCAAAGCAATATAATATTAGTGTTACATTAGTGAGAAACATTCATTTTTCACCCCCTTTTAGGAATGGGGCTCTTTGAATTTTTTGGCAGGGTTTGGGTGAAGTGCCTCAAACCAGTTTGGCAAGTGTTTCTTTGCTAAAGTCTCTCTCTCAACCCCCGCAGGAAAGCCAGGCTGCCTAACTGCCAAGCTTTACCTTAACATATGGTTTTGGGGGCACATGTGACAATATTCTGTTCCCCCATTGATCTGAAGTATGGCTGTTTGGAATTGGCTTGTATCAAAAGCTTTTAAGTACTGTGACGCCCTATTGGCTGTAGGGGTTGGACAGGAAACCTATAAATTTGCCTGCTTTACCCATCTCTCTCTCTCTTACTAAACTGATGAATAACCATCTCACACCATGAACTGAAAAGGACAACACAATGAAGGACACAGTTCGGCAGCCATATTGATACAGCCATGCGGCCTGTTCTGAAGAAAGCTGACCACAAATGATGCCATAACTAGAGACATTTTAAGTAACT
This sequence comes from Erpetoichthys calabaricus, assembly GCF_900747795.2. Lineage (NCBI taxonomy): Eukaryota > Metazoa > Chordata > Cladistia > Polypteriformes > Polypteridae > Erpetoichthys > Erpetoichthys calabaricus. The sequence goes on from NC_041405.2 coordinate 35,597,197, forward strand.
ACCAAGTCTGTGTGCCGCCTGAAACTACACATCAACATTTATCAGGTTGTATGGTTGCCAAAATTCAAACTTACTTTGCATATTGTTATTATTTATGAATATTATCAATAATACATTGTTTAAATTGTTTTCTTAACTCCTGCTTGTCTTTTACTACACCTAATTACCTGAGGTTATACATGCAGAAGGGAAGGTGGGGAGAAGTTATATGGTACAATACCTTATAAATAGTTGCAAGTCTGGGAGATCTGAGGCATTCTGACAAAGGCTACATATTAATAATAAAATAGGGGAAGGTAGAGTAAAATATTACTCTACCAAGACAAAACACACGCTGAATACAAGAATATAAATGATGAATGATTAAATACAACATTATTAGTTCAAATGGGATATTTCACCTGTCATAAAAATGTAACAGTATCAACTCATGCTATAAGCATTATTATAAAATCTTGCAATGTTATATATAATCATTGCCTTGATTCCCTACTTATTACACTGTTATACAGGCTCAAACATTTTTTTGGGCTATCAGTTTCTATTTTTGTGTGGTTTAGTTCATTTTTTGTCAAATTACATTAAGTATTTAAAATGATGATAGAACCCCAAAATTAATTTCAGATATTCAATATGGAAGCCATTGAGGCTCGGTACTGAGGCTGTTCCTTTTTTGATGTATAGCACCCTACAAAATGTTTGAGACAAAGAAATATTTATCCTTCATTTACCCCTCTGCTCCACAGTTTAAAAAAACAAATCAAACAATTCAGACATGATTTGAATTTAAGGTTATTGGTTATTTGCATACATCATGATCACACCATATAGAAATTTAACACTTTTTATACATGGTCCCCCCATTTCAGGGCACCATAATGTTTGGGAAAATGGACATCATAGGTGTTTGTCATTCCTCTGGTGGGTTTCATTGCTTCTTTAGTTCAGACATGAGATACCTAGACTTGCTCCTACCCACAGACTACCTTTATAGTTTGCAGTTGCCATTGTTCAACAGGAGGGCATTTGCTGTGCCAAAGAATGTCAAAGAAACAATTATGAAGCTATAAAACAAAAAATAGAACCATCAGAGACATTGGTAAAACCTTATGTTTACTAAATCAACTGTCTGGAGTATCATTAAGAAGAAAGAACACATTGGTAAGCTCAGCAATCACAAAGGAAGACCTCCACTGCTGATGACAGAAGAATCCTCACTATGGTAATGAAAAGCCCCAAATGCCTGTGCGGCAGATCAGACACAGTCTTTAGGAGGCAGATGTGGATGTATCAGAGACGACAATCAGCAGAAGACTTCATGAACAGAAATTCAGTGACCATTCTACAAGTTGCATACCACTGGTTAGCTTCAAAAACAAGATGGCCAGTTTACAGTTTGCAAAAAAGGACCTAAAAGAGCCTGCTGAATTCTGGAAAAAGGTCTTGTGAAGAGACAAGACAAAGATTAACCTTTATCAGAGCGATGGTAAGAGAAAAGTGTGGAAACAAAAAGGAACTGCCTAAGATACAAAGTATAGCACCTGTTATACTATGTGTTTTTTTATTTAAGTTTAATGTCACTGTTCTCTGTGCCCACTGTTATGGATTCATTCATACAGGTACAGAGGGGCACAGTATCAGCAGTTAGAATTGCCGAGCCAAGCACAGGACTATAGAGAGCTACAGACAGCCGGAGAATTGAATAGTCAGCCTAAAGACAGACTAGTATATTTCTGGTTTCTGTCAGCACAAAAACCTTTCCTTGTTGGGAGAATAAGAACTGTATGTAGGCATTGTGCTATTCCTGTATGTTTGAAGGTGGGGTTTGAGTACTTTCCTGTCCTTGTTTGGATTAAGAGAAGGAGCCTGCACATGGAGCAACCAGTATATAAGAATGGACACCTACGGCCAACACTTTGAAGCTGCCGGGCGGAAGAGTATGTCTTCCGTCCGAGGCCGGGCAGAAGATTCTGTTTTCTGTCCGGTTAAAATCCTTTCAGCGTGGCGACGAAAGATGATGGACTGTGTAGGTCAAGGCACCCACATGCTTGATATGTCTGTCATAAGCTTCCCGTTTGTAATACCACGTGAACCCGTCAGTAAAGAGCTAGATTATCCTTTTGTTCTCGTGTAATCTTTTAACCGTCATATTGCATGCTGAGGAGGGATAATACCTTTTATTTAAATTCAGGTTAATTAAAACGCCGCAATGGAAAAGAACACATTTCCAGAGAGCTAATGCCTCTAAAGGAAACAAATTGGCGTAGTCAGCAGGACTGTGGCTAAATTAATAACCGAATATTATTATTTATAATATATATATATATATATATATATATATATATATATATATATATATATATATATATACTAATTAATAAAAGGCAAAGCCCTCACTGACTCACTGACTGACTGACTGACTGACTGACTCACTCACTCACTCACTCATCACTAATTGTCCAACTTCCCGTGTAGGTGGAAGGCTAAAATTTGGCAGGCTGATTCCTTACAGCTTACTTACAAAAGTTAGGCAGGTTTCATTTCGAAATTCAACGCGTAATGGTCATAACTGGAACCTCATTTTTGACAATATACTGTAATGGACGGCAGCTTGATGGCCGTGGGAGGCGGAGTTGAGTGTCACGTCATCACGCCTCCCACGTAATCACATGAAAAGACTGTGAACTCAGTAGGGAGAAATGAAGGAAGAGCCGCAAATAGCGAAGAACAAAAAATTAATTAAACAATTGAGAAGGGAGCGAGTGAAGCATACAAGCATCTTCATAAGGGAAACAAAGCACGGTGTAAAACGTAAGTTTAAATTAAGTTTATAGAAACGCTCCCGCTGCGGATTGCAATAACATATTCGCGAGATAAAAGTTTAATGAGAAGACACGAGGTATAAACGAACCACACGCCGTAGCGCAACGTTAGGGGCAACAGTTTCAACCATTCTATGATCTGCTTCTCGCAACTGAAAGACGGCACATGGCGGATGTTAGCCGACTTGCTGACTGCAACGTTAGGGGCTTCAACTCTGGCGCTGACGACAGAGATTCGATTCCCGAGAGGGGATGAAGTGAGTGTGTATGCCTGATGAGCCCAGAATTAGGGAGAAACACGTGTCGCATACTCTTTGCATTATTTGAAAGTAAACTATTAAAACCATTCTATGATCAGCTTCTGGGAACAGAAAGAGGGCACGTGGCGGATGTAAGGCGACTTCCTGACCAACCACAAGCGTTACCTGGCAGGTAACCACCCATACAGTCAGATTATGATTCAGAAAACGAATGCCATGAATGTAATTACCACGATCTACATACTGTCAAATAAACGAAACACACGCCGTAGCGCGACAGCTGTGAAAAGCGAGGTTCAGAAAAAAACAGATTTTTAACAAATTGTTATTGGTATACTGTATTTTCGATCCGTTTAAAAAGGTTTTCTTTTCTTAAAAATTTAAAAGCAGTACTTCGCCGCAACGAAGCGCGAGAATTTGGCTATATATATCTGCTTCTCACAATTAAAAGAGGGCACGTGGCGGATTTTAGACGACTTCATGACCAAACATAACTGTTACCTGCCAGGTAGGGTTACCACTTTCAATACAAAAAAATAAGGGACGCATACTGCAGCGGGTGCCACATCCCAGTGCCAACATTTTGCAGACTCTACTTAAAAGACCCGCCCTCCTCACTGGACAGTTAAAAAGACCAATCAAACTAACGATGACGTCAAGTATTACCCAATCAAAAGTACGAAAGGAGGCATCTTCATAAAATGCGTGTGGGATGATTTGCATGAGACGCTGCTTTAAAAAAAATGATAAAAAAATACGGGATAAATCCCGTCCCGTATTGATTCAAAACGGGACGCGCAATTTCATTCTCAAATACGGGACGATTCCGTATTTTAAAGGACGGGTGGCAACCCTACAGTGCCAGGTAACCACCCATACAATCAGATTGTGATTCAGACTAGGAATGCAATAAATGTAATTACCCCGATCTACATAGAAGGCGAAAGTCTTGCAACATTCAAAGATGATGGTTTGGGATAAGTACACCATAGAATATAAAAGAGCTTATGAAGCCTTGAACCGAAAAAAGCAAGATCTCAGAGATCATAAAAAAAAAATAGGAGTTAATGTCGTTTTACTCACTGTAGATTTTAGTCAAACATCACCAGTTATTCCACGAGGGAGACCAGCAGATGAACTCAACGCGTGTTTAAAATCCATGCTTCTCCCACGCTCGGTTATATGTCGCGTGTTCTCAGGTAGGTACACCAAAAAATGTATACATTTAAGCATGTAATGGGCAAACAAAAAATGAGGTATACCCGAAGGCACTGCAGTAGTACTTAATGTAACTTTACTTCTTAAATGTTAATGTTTTACTGTTTAATAATTTATACGCTTCTTATATGTTGTTCAAATTCTTTTATCAAAATACCAGTGACAGCGCAATGCACGATAACATGGAGTGAATACACCATACGCATCCGCCCACGGCCGCCCTGGTGTGAGCAGATAGGAGTTGATTCTACAATAAAATAAAATAAAGATAAAAACCCAGGATTGTTTCCTGCCTTGTGCCCTTTGTTGGCTGGGATTGGCTCCAGCAGACCCCCGTGACCCTGTGTTCGGATTCAGCGGGTTGGAAAATAGATGGATGGATGGATGGATTTTACTGTTTAATAATTTATATTTATATGAAATGTGCTTCTTATATATTACTTCATATTCTCATATGATAATGATGTTAATGTTGTTTATATTGATTTCTATGTTATTGAAACTGCATGTATGTGTGTATATGTATGTATATATATATATATATTTATATATATATATATATATATATATGTGTGTGTATACATATATATGTGTATATATATATATATATATATATATATATATATATATATATATATATATATATATATACATATATAATATATGTGTATGTGTGTTTATATATATATATATATATATATATATATATATATATATGTGTATGTGTGTGTGTATATAATATATGTGTATGTGTATATATATATATATATATATATGACAGCAACACTCATAACAATGACAACACAATTATATTGACAATCATGTTACGTTATTTTTAAAATGTTTCCTTTTTTTTTTTCATAACCTCTTTAACACACTACTTCTCCGCTGCGAAGCACGGGTATTTTGCTAGTATATACAGTGGTGTGAAAAACTATTTGCCCCCTTCCTGATTTCTTATTCTTTTGCATGTTTGTCACACAAAATGTTTCTGATCATCAAACACATTTAACCATTAGTCAAATATAACACAAGTAAACACAAAATGCAGTTTGTAAATGGTGGTTTTTATTTTTTAGGGAGAAAAAAAAAATCCAAACCTACATGGCCCTGTGTGAAAAAGTAATTGCCCCCTGAACCTAATAACTGGTTGGGCCACCCTTAGCAGCAATAACTGCAATCAAGCGTTTGCGATAACTTGCAATGAGTCTTTTACAGCGCTCTGGAGGAATTTTGGCCCACTCATCTTTGCAAAATTGTTGTAATTCAGCTTTATTTGAGGGTTTTATAGCATGAACCGCCTTTTTAAGGTCATGCTATAGCATCTCAATTGGATTCAGGTCAGGACTTTGACTAGGCCACTCCAAAGTCTTCATTTTGTTTTTCTTCAGCCATTCAGAGGTGGATTTGCTGGTGTGTTTTGGGTCATTGTCCTGTTGCAGCACCCAAGATCGCTTCAGCTTGAGTTGACGAACAGATGGCCGGACATTCTCCTTCAGGATTTTTTGGTAGACAGTAGAATTCATGGTTCCATCTATCACAGCAAGCCTTCCAGGTCCTGAAGCAGCAAAACAACCCCAGACCATCACACTACCACCACCATATTTTACTGTTGGTATGATGTTCTTTTTCTGAAATGCTGTGTTCCTTTTACGCCAGATGTAACGGGACATTTGCCTTCCAAAAAGTTCAACTTTTGTCTCATCAGTCCACAAGGTATTTTCCCAAAAGTCTTGGCAATCATTGAGATGTTTCTTAGCAAAATTGAGACGAGCCCTAATGTTCTTTTTGCTTAACAGTGGTTTGCGTCTTGGAAATCTGCCATACAGGCCGTTTTTGCCCAGTCTCTTTCTTATGGTGGAGTCGTGAACACTGACCTTAATTGAGGCAAGTGAGGCCTGCAGTTCTTTAGACGTTGTCCTGGGGTCTTTTGTGACCTCTCCGATGAGTCGTCTCTGCGCTCTTGGGGTAATTTTGGTCGGCCGGCCACTCCTGGGAAGGTTCACCACTGTTCCATGTTTTTGCCATTTGTGGATAATGGCTCTCACTGTGGTTCGCTGGAGTCCCAAAGCTTTAGAAATGGCTTTAAAACCTTTACCAGACTGATAGATCTCAATTACTTCTGTTCTCATTTGTTCCTGAATTTTTTTGGATCTTGGCATGATGTCTAGCTTTTGAGGTGCTTTTGGTCTACTTCTCTGTGTCAGGCAGCTCCTATTTAAGTGATTTCTTGATTGAAACAGGTGTGGCAGTAATCAGGCCTGGGGGTGGCTACAGAAATTGTATTCAGGTGTGATACACCACAGTTAGGTTATTTTTTAACAAGGGGGCAATTACTTTTTCACACAGGGCCATGTAGGTTTTGATTTTTTTTCTCCCTAAATAATAAACACCATCATTGAAAAACTGCATTTTGTGTTTACTTGTGTTATATTTGACTAATGGTTAAATGTGTTTGATGATCAGAAACATTTTGTGTGACAAACATGCAAAAGAATAAGAAATCAGGAAGGGGGCAAATAGTTTTTCACACCACTGTATATATATATATAGATAGATAGATAGATAGATAGATAGATAGATAGATAGATAGATAGATAGATAGATAGATAGATACTTTATTAATCCCAATGGGAAATTCACATACACGTACAGTCATACACAGAGCTGCTGAAAAGGCTGCCACTCTCGGCGGCGCCGGATGTACTGAAATATGCTTCTGATAATGACGGCAATGAAGGGTTCAGTCGAAATATTGAATATATTTTGGGTTTAGTCGCACGCTCAGACATGGATGCCCTGACCGAGATACCAGACCCTAATTGGAATGGGGATATTATGAATTCATAATAATCGTAAGTAATCCTGGCAAAAGACAAGAGGTGGTCTTGTTGTGGGTCCTGGGCAAAGAAAAGACAGCTGCCAATGACTTATGGTAGCGTCTGTTTAACTACACCATGCAGGTTGGAATTTTAAGTCCAACGCATGGGTATAAAATGTGGGATTTGAACTGGAATAAACAGAAACAACAATTTTAAGCTTATAGAACGAGACTGGTTGTCCTGAGTAAAATGAAACAGCACCTGCGTAGGACAACACAGATTATTTAACTGCCGTACGAAGTCTAAAACCTGCCTGAAAACTAAATGCCATGTTGGGGAACACTTATTTAAATAAGTTGCATCGTTTAGCCATTAGAAACAATATTTTGTAAAAAGCAATAAAGAGCTACGCGTTAAGACTTGATGTAGATAGGCATAACGACACTTACTTTGTCGTTTAATGATTCAAACTTCTAGAAGGTCTGGAAGTTGATGACTTACAGATGAACAGTAAAAATGCTGATAAAATCCATAACGGCTCGATCACGCTCGCTAAAATAAAATGAAAAATTCTTGAATGGCCAAGCCAATCACCTGATTTTAAATCCAACTGAGCATTCCTTCCTTATGCTGAAGAAAAAGCTTAGGGGGTGAAGCCCCCAAAACAAGCAGGAGATGAAGATGGCTGCATTAGAGAAGATACTGGTGCAGTCTTTGCATGTGAGTGATATGCGACAAAGTGCTAAATATGAGGGTGAGAAAAAAAAAATAGGGTGGGTACCAGCCACCCAACCTGACACAGACAGACACAGGAGGCACACTTATAAAAACACAAGGTTTTTATTTTTCTTCACCTTGTGGGAAACGCCTTCCTGATTTCCCACACGCACAACACAGTCTCAAACACAAAGCACAAACACAACACGCTTCCTTCTCTCTCTCTTCTTTCTCCTCCACTCCTCCTTGGCAAGATCTGCCTCCCTCCTCTGGCTCCCCCATGGCGTGAGGCGGCTCGTCTTATTCAGGTCCCAGGAGTGTCCCATCTGTCTCATCACTTACCTGGAATCACTCCCAGGTGTGCTGAAGGGCCTCTACAGGGCTCTGCAGTTCCCCCTGGCGGGCCACATGGAACCCAACAGGGATTCACCAAAATCTAGCTCCCAACATGCCCTGTGGGAATCCGTGGTGCCACAGCCACCCAAGAGGGCTTTCTAGTGTCCATGGGGAGGTATTGCCTCACCAATACCCTCTCCCCTGGTCCTTCCACTTTTTTGGCGTCCTGACCAGGTAGAAGCCATGGCTGCCCATCACAACAGCCAGGTCAGATTATCTCGGGGCATAACGTGAACTACCAAAGTTATGCTGATGACACACAACTGTATTTATCAATAGTGCCTCCCCGACTCTCTTGATTCACTGACACAATGTCTTACTTGTGTTTCTGACTGGATGAGTAGTAATTTTCTCAAATTAAATAAAGAGAAAACAGAAATTTTAGTGATTGGCAAAAATGGATATAATGAGGGTATTAGAAATAAACTTGATACATTAGGATTAAAAGTCAAAATGGAGGTAAGGAATTTAGGGGTAACTATTGACTCTGACCTGAATTTTAAATCACATATTAATCAGATTACTAGGACAGCATTTTTCCACTTAAGAAATATAGCAAAAGTTAGACCCCTTATAACATTGCAAGATGCTGAGAAATTAATCCACGCTTTTGTTTTCGATCGACTAGATTACTGTAACGTTCTCCTCTCAGGACTACCCAAAAAAGACATCAATCGATTGCAACTAGTGCAGAATGCAGCTGCTAGAATCTTAACTAGGAAAAGAAAATCTGATCACATCACCCCAGTTTTGATGTCACTACACTGGTTACCTGTGTCATTTAGAATTGACTTTAAAATCCTGCTTATAGTTTACAAAGCCTTAAATAATCTCTCTCCATCTTATATTTCAGAATGTCTTACACCTTACACTCCAAATCGTAACCTTAAATCTTCAAATGAGTGTCTGCTTAGAATTCCAAGAGCAAAACTTAAAAGAAGTGGTGACGTGGCCTTCTGCTGTTATGCTCTTAAATTCTGAAATAGCTTTCCAGTAGGAATTCGCCAGGCTAATACAGTGGAGCACTTTAAAACACTGCTGAAAACACATTACTTTAACATGGCGTTCTCATAGCTTCATCTTAGTTTAATCCTTATGCTTTGTATATTTAATTAATTATCATTATTATTCATGGTGGCTCCAAAATCTGTACTAAACCCTACTTTCTCTTCTGTTCTTTTTCCGGTTTTCTGTGGTGGCTGGGACGTTGGCCATCTCTGGGTCCACGGTTCTTGAGGCTGATCCTCCAATTAGCTGTGAACCACCCAATCTCACTGAGATTGCACAGGTGGTGAACCAGCTGAGGGTAAGGAAGGCTGCAGAGATCTGTGGCATCCAGGGTGAACTTCTCCAGGCTGGTGGTAAGACTGTCTTTCTGGCATTGCAAGCAATCTTTGCTTCCATTTGGATCACAGGTGTCATCCCAACTGATTGGAAAATGGAACTTGTTGTCCCTATCTGGAAAGGGAAGGGTGATCGCCTGGATTGTGGCAACTACAGGGGGATAACACTGTTCTCAGTGCCGGGTAAGGTCCTTTCTAGGGTCATCCTCAGTAAGATCTGTGATCACTTGCTCACCTATCAAGTACCGGAACAGTTTGGTTTTATGCTTAAGAAGTCTACCATCGACCACATAAAGGCACTGAGGGTTCTTACTGAGTGCAAACATGAATATCAGCAGACTTTATTTACAGCCTTTGTCAATTTTCATAAAGCTTTCGACTGACACTTTCCAGCATCCCCCCAAAGTTGCAGGATATCTTGGCCGGCATGTACACTAGTACTGTGAGAGCTGTACAGAGGGGAGGTGGAGCCTGTGTTTTTTTCCCAGTTGATTCTGGGGTTTGTCAGGGTTGTATTCTTGCTCCTACTTTGTTCAATGGTTGCGTGCACTGAGTGTTAGGCAAGGTCGTGGGGTCCAGCAGCTGTGTGGCATCTGTTGGTGAAGAAAGATCCATTGATCTTGACTTTCCTGACAATGCTGTGATCTTTGTGGAGTCATTGGGGCTCTGATTGGGTCTCTCAAGAAACTGAACGAGAAGTCTGAGTGTCTGAGCTCTGCCTCTAGTGAGAAATAATTTTTCATTTTTGAGTGTCCTGGATAAAAAACAAGATCCATGCCTTTAATGACCTCTTGGGCACAGCCATCAGCAGTGTGTCTGTGTGTGGAGAGAGTGTCAGCCTTGTGAAGAGGTTTACTTACCTTGGCAGTGACATTCATGTCGCTGGTGACTCTTCCTATGAAGTCATTAGAAGGACTGGGAGAGCATGGGGTGTCATGAGGTTGCTAGAAAGGGTGTGTGGCGTTCCTGATGTCTTTGCAAAAGGACAAAGGCCCAAGTCTTTAGAGTTCTGGTGCCCACTGTTTTGCTATATGGTTGCAAGTTATGGATGTTATCCAGTGACCTGAGAGGAAGACTGGACTCCTTCATTACTGTGTCTCTTTGGAGAATCCTTGGGTACTGCTGGTTTGACTTTGTCTCGAATGAGGCACATTACCTGCTTTGTGGGGGAGTATCAGTTGCGGCATTATTGCCATGTGGTGATCTGGCAGATAGGATCCTTATTGTTGAGGATCCAAGCGGCTGGACCAGGCCAAGGGGATGCACATGTAACACCTGGCTGTGGCAGATAGATGATCATTTTCGGGACTGGGACTTGATCGCATGTCTGCCTGGGAGGTTGCTAACTGGGATCCTGAGCTGTTTTGTCATGTGGTAGGTGCGGCAATATGCTTTTCTGCTGCATGCCCCCCAAGCTGACTTGGCCTTGTGTATTTTTAATATGTTGGCCCTGAAGCTCATAACAATAACAAGCTCTTTTTAATTAATCTTACTATTTTTTTCAAAGAAAACAATTGTTTCTGGAGATATTTAAAGGACTTAAATAACAAAATACATCCAGCTACTTTGAACCTACTTTTAATGGTGGGGGTTTGAAAGACAAAATCA